>NC_089747.1:43902289-43904789 GCF_040412425.1 Macrobrachium rosenbergii | reverse complement strand
TGATTTAATTTCATGGCCATTGAAACATCTAAAATTGTTGTATAATTTATTTAATTATTTTTACAAATCTCTTCTATAAATTTCTTTGTTACCTTAATGCACCTATTTGATTGTTCTATCCAGTATTTGATTTTGGTAACTAGATTTCATACGTTTGCCAACAAAGGTCAAGAAATCAGATAACAACTCGTAGGCTTACCAATACTTCCTATACGTTTTATTCGAACACTTTGAAAGGTAGAAAGAGGGTGAAGGATAAGACGCTCAGTGCATAAGACGCATCGTAGTTTTTACATAAAGATTTTAAAATGACGAAGGTGGAAGAGACAACTCAGAAAAGTGGGAAGGAACACAGAGGCAGTAAATGTGCCTCGCTGTCGGATTCCTCATTTCAGAGGTCCTTTATTCCTCACACCGTAGGACTGTGGAACAACCTCCCTACTGAGGATGTCGCGTAATTGGAACTTCAAAAGTTTAAGCGAAGATAAGTTCCTCATTGGACGGGTGGGTACCGTTCTCAGCTAGCACTCTGCTGGCCCTGCGTTCGATTCTCCGACCGGCCAATGAAGAATTAGAGGAATTCATTTCTGGTGATAGGAATTCATGTCTCGCTATAATGTGGTTCGGATTCCACAATAAGTTGTAGGTCCCGTTGCTAGGCAACCAATTGGTTTTTAGCCATGTAAAATAAATCTGATCCTTTAGGCCAGCCCTAGGAGAGCTGTTAATCAGCTCAGTGGTCTGGTTAAACTAAGGTATACTTAACTTAAGCGAAGATGCAATGCATTACTACCCTAATACGATTCTCCTTGAATTTTAATAATTTACTTACATTTTTATTAATTTATTAATTTTTTTAATTTATTTTTTTCTTTATCTCCTCTTACCACTTTTTAATAAGCACCATATTCTTTGGAAGCTTGAAATTCAAGTAAGTGACCCCCGTGGGCTTGTTCCATATGAATAAAGTTCATCTGAATAATAATAATAATAATAATAATAATAATAATAATAATAATAATAATAATAATAATAATAATAATAATAATAGAGATAAGGAATATTGAATTTCGACATGAAGTACAACGTATAAAACATTGAACACTATTTTATAGGGAGTGCTTATTTCGTCGTAAAAATTCCAAATACTCTTTTGTTACCAGATACCTTTTTTTTTATTATAATTACTAGCTGACCAACCCGGCACTGCTCAGGAAAACTCTGAATGACATTCGATAAACTTTCTCTCTCTCTCTCTCTCTCTCTCTCTCTCTCTCTCTCTCTCTCTCTCTCTCTCTCTCTCTCTCTCTCCTGTTAAGATAGTTGCTTCAATTACATTGCCCAGCATTTTTGACATTTTATATTTTACCCCTCCTCACCCCCACTTCCTATCGGGACTGCACTTGGACTTAAAGGGCATCGGGAGTGTCACTATTTATCTCAGCGAGCTCGAAAACTGTGGACTAGACGCTAATATCTTCATTTTTTACATGTCACCCCCTTCCCACACTCCCCTTTGGGGCCAGTGATCTCTTACCACACAGTGTTCTCTTCGAGACAATAAGTCATATGTACACCAAGTTCGTTTGAAATTGCTAAACGCGTTTCAGAGTGTATGTGGAACATACACACACACATACATGCATACATACATCCATTTATATATATATCTATAGATAGATTCATTATTTGACTTTTCATTCGTCTAATCTTCTGTCTATATTCAGTCTCCTTTCCATGAAAAATCCTTTTGTAAAAGAATTCTATTATTAGCACACACTCTCTCTCTCTCTCTCTCTCTCTCTCTCTCTCTCTCTCTCTCTCTCTCTCTCTCTCTCTCTCTCTGCTTAGGACAAGTAAATGATAAGTAAATGCTTAGAATATACCTCTCTCTCTCTCTCTCTCTCTCTCTCTCTCTCTCTCTCTCTCTCTCTCTCTCTCTCTCTCTCATTTAACATTCACTTGCTCCAAGTCAATTTGTAACCAAAAAGCATTAATTTATGAATTTTTAAATGAGATTAGAAAACCCCTCTCTCTCTCTCTCTCTCTCTCTCTCTCTCTCTCTCTCTCTCTCTCCTCATTTAACAACGCCATTTGTTAGTGTTCATTCGTGATCAAAAACATTAATTTATATATGCTTAACTGAAATTGAAAAATTCTCTCTCTCTCTCTCTCTCTCTCTCTCTCTCTCTCTCTCTCTCTCTCTCTCTCTCTCTCCCCTTTTAAAAACGCCCCTTATCTGCTTCTCTTCCTCTTCTTATCTTATTCCTCATTACTTTTGTTTTCCTTCATTCAGAAACATTCGTCCTCGCAATGACACATGAGCGCCGGGGAATCTTTACCCTCGTCCAATGTCTATTCTTCATGTTTATCATCATTTCTTTCCCGCGGAAAAACAACAGCAGGGATCATTATCGGTAATGACTCTCCTAAATTATCTGGGACCCCCTGTCGCTTCATTATTTACTTGCACAAGAAAAATACGTTAGCTGTCGGTTTT
>NC_089747.1:43877289-43897289 GCF_040412425.1 Macrobrachium rosenbergii | reverse complement strand
CTCCTCAGCCACTTGTCTTCACTGGTTTTCAGATATTTCCCCAGTGTTCTGCTCTCGATGTTGACCAGTCCTCTATGCTTAATAACCCTCTACCCCCTTCTTTTCTTGTTATGTATAGTCTATCTGTATTTGCTCTTGCGTGTAGTGCTTTGTGCATTGTCATGTGTTTTCTAGTTTTCTGGTCTATGCTGCGGAATTCAGCCTTCGTCCACTCCACTACTCCTGGGCTGTATGTGATTACTGGTACTGCCCATGTGTTTATGGCTTTCGTCATGTTTCCGGCGTTGAGTTTTGAATTGAGTATCGCCTTAATTTTGTGCATATATTCTTTCCTGGTCGTGTCCTTCATCTCTTGGTGTTTAATATCCTCTCCTTCTGTTATTCCGAGGTATTTGTATCCTGTCTCATCTGTGTGTTTGATGCTATTCCCGTCTGGTAGCTTTATCCCTTCAGTCCTTGTTACTTTTCCTTTCTGTATGTTGACCAAGGCGCATTATTCTATTCCAAACTCCATCCTGATGTCCCCAGATACAGTCCTTACCGTCTGAATTACGGTATCTATTTCCTTGATGCTCTTACCATACAGCTTGATGTCGCCCATGAACATCAGATGGTTAATTCTGTTTGTCGTCCATGAACATCAGATGGTTATTAATTATTATTATTATTATTGTTGTTGTTGTTGTTGTTGTACAGCGAAAAAATTAAAACATCGTTTTCAGTGTGAAATGAACATAAACTTAATTTTGATTCCTCTAAAGTTAAAACAATGTGAGCCTGAATTCATATTTCACATAACTGTGCATTGTCTCATACAAAAATTGCTGCATTAATAGTGTTAGGATAACTGCAAACTATTTATTTCACAATCACATGATTTCAAAAACTCTTCTGAAACATTTTAACATTTTCTGACTGGGATCGTTTAAGCTTGGTGCAAGTTTCCCAGCAGACGTTTTATAAGGAAAGAGATGATGTCTCGGTACGTTCATAACATATCCTTTTTATGTGTGTATATATATATATATATATATATATATATATATATATATATATATATATATATATATATATATGTGTATATATATATATATATATATATATATATATATATATATATATATATATATATATATGTGTGTATATATACACATATGTATATATATATATATATATATATAAATATAATACATATATATATATATATATATATTTATAGATCATTGTTAATTGTCTCTGTTTTCAATTGAAAGATTTCAGGATCGATCCTAAAAGTCAGAAATTTATTTCTGTTTTATGATTAATGTTGATTATTCCTAGTAATTTGGGTTTTATTATATATATATAAGAATGAAATATTTATATGGTTATATAATATTTTATTCATTAAAATTACAAAGTTTTTCTGAGATTTCAGCTTACGTAGAAATAGGAAATATTCGTTATATGTAATGTACGAATCACGGGGAGTAATTATGGGATATATATATATATATATATATATATATATATATATATATATATATATATATATATATATATAGATATAGAGATAGAGAGAGAGAGAGAGAGAGAGAGAGAGAGAGAGAGAGAGAGAGAGATAAACGACAATGACAAGCAGAACCCTCATTTAAAAGAAAGAGAGGATTTAATAACACAACCTTTAAAGCACGTAACGCCAAAACAAAAAGAAACTGCGGATAACATAAATAAAAAAAAAAGACGAGAGAGGAGGACAGAGGACAGAGTGAAGAGTGAAGAGAGAGAGAGAGGGAGAGTTCCTGAAATTAGGAACCTTCCCTACCCAAAGTTAATCTGGTGAGCCTGAACTGAAAGACGACAACGAAGATTAATGGATGGCGGAAGAGGACTCGAATCGATTTAGCAAGAGCAAAAGTAGCCTCTGCTTACGTCGGGTGATGCAGAGCCGGTCGATTGGGTGAGTGTCTGGGAAGGGTATAAGGGTTTGGTAGGTCAGGTCAATGTGAGGTCAAGAACAGAAGAGAATTGAACGATTTCAACGTAATAAAAGATTGAGAGCCGAGAGAAAGGTCTGTCCTTGCTAAGGGTTGCTTGGTGTAAGGTGGTCTGAGATTGGCCTTACTTTGTTATTATTTTGTGGACTTAGAAAGTAAATAAAATCTAGATTAAATTCATATGTTAGTGCAGGTCAATGTGAAGACAAGAATGAAAGAGAATTAGACCCTCTCAAGGTAATAAAAAGTTGAGAAGCGAGGTGTCAGTTGTTGCCATAAGTTGCTTGGTGTGAAGTGGTCTGAGACTGAACTTCCTTTGTTTTTATTCTGTGGACTAAAAACGAAAATAAAATCTTGATTAAACTGCATATGGTAGTTCAGGTTAATGTGAGGTCAAGAATGGAAGAGACTTCAACGGTTTCCACGTAACAGAAAACTAAGAGGCGAAGAAAGGTCTGTTCTTGCAAAATGTTGCTTGGTGTAATGTGGTCTGAGATCGAACTTCCCTTGTCATTAATTACGGACTAAAAAAGAAAATAAAGGTAGACTAAACTTCATATGAAATAACGGACAGTAATTGATTCGAGTAACAGACATAGATTTCACAGAAATTAAAGTGCTTATAAATAATAATTATAAATTGTTATTATTCAGAAGATGAACCCTATTCATATGGATCAAGCCGACGGGGGCCATTGACTTGAAATTCAAGCTTCCAAAGAATATTAAGGTATTCATTCGCAGGAAGTAACAGGAGGTAATGGGAAAGACTGAAAGAGGAGATCAATTATGAGATAATATATTGACTAATAAAATGATCCGGTATTGAAATATAGCTGACATAAATGTAAGAATGAATTTGGTGTATATATGCATTCTCTTTCATTTGGATGATCTAACTTACAGTGAATATTATAAATGAAAGTCATATTATCACTGTTAACCTGATAGATATAAAATTTTCTTTTCCATATCAAAAACCTTAGAAGTGCATATACTCCATGAATGAGCTTGTAAAGTAACGGATTTTGGTACAGATATGTATACTTTAGTTTAACAGTGACATAATGCTCTCGTTTTTCAATTGTTCATATAGTGTGGGTCCTTATACCCAGGTCGTGTTAATTTTTAATATGCAACTATCAACCTTTAAATAAAAAATTTCATTTTCCAACACGAAACACTCATTATTAAACAGACAGCCTTCATTTTTAAGGCGAAGCTTCCATTCACTGATGAACAGCTTTCATTTTTTCATCAAAAAAAACTTTCTCCTGTTAAACTGCTTATCTTAAGTTTTCTTAACAAGGAAAGTTTTATTTATCAAGGAGCAACCGTCGGTCTTTATTAATTATCTCCCATCCACTTATTTTCCAACACTCATTTCTTTTTCCTTTGGAGCATAAGCTGTATAAGCTGCCCATCCCATCGGTCTCTTTCCGAAAAAAAAAGAGCTATCCTCCACGAATGAGGGATATCGGTATGAATGAAACAGAACCATGTTTACTTGTTTTTGTCTATTCCGGAACGAGAAAATATGCTATTGAGAGACGAATGTCAATATTGAAGTGCATTCTTGATATGTATATGATATATATATATATATATATATATATATATATATATATATATATATATATATATATATATATATATAATGAAGTATTTCTTGGTTCTTGCAAATTTTGTTCTATAAAACTTACTAAGATCAGCTATATATATATATATATATATATATATATATATATATATATATATATATATATATATATATATATATATATATATATATATATGAGAGAGATATTACATACATATATATATATATGTATATATATATATATACAGTATATGTATATTTATGTATATATATATATATATATATATATATATATATTTATATATATATATATATATATATAATATATATATATATATATATATATATATATACACATACATATACATAAGACAAAATGCACGAAGGAAAGAGAAATAATGGAGTGCTGCGAGGTCTTTCGACTGTCGTTCTTTACTTAGCAGACTGAAGAAATATAAAAATAAGTTTGTAAAGAAAGCTCATACAAATGACAGATGGGGATTACACAGGAAAAAATATGTACCTGGAATCCAACACAATTGAAGATTTAGTAGAACTGCCAAAACAGGGTTAGATATTTAAGGGGTTTTAAACTGTTCAGAAGCAGGGACAGCACAATTAAAAGACTATACAAGGAGGTGACTGACCACTAAAAACTGTTATAAAAGTACAACTCAATAATTCTCTTTTTTTTGTAAACAATAAAATTTTTGCAAGATGAACATTTCTACAAATACAAAACTATATTAAATATAATAATCCATAGGAAATATATATAAGGTATCTAATTTGTAATTAAGTCAGTGATTTTATCTTTTAGATCATTCTTGAAAATTTTTCTAATACAGGGGTCCAAATAGTACATGCCAGGGCTAAGGTTAAAATTACAGCTGGAAGTAAGCTGTATAGTAGTGGATTTCAAAAGATTTCTTGAAGAGAAAACTTTCGATCTGTCAATCACTGAATTTTCAGTCCAGTTTATCCTGTTAGAGTTTTCACTTAAATGAATGAATATAGCATTGGATGTTTGTCCAGTTTTGACAGAATACTAATGTTGCTTAATACGAACATCTAAATCTTTGCTAGATTAAAAAAAAAAAGAGAGAGAGAGAGAGAGAGAGAGAATTATTGAGTTGTACTTTTATAAAATTTTTGGTGGTCAGTCACCTCCTTGTATAATCTTTTAATTTTCCTATCCCTGCTTCCGAACGGTTGATCCTAATCCTTTGTAAAATCTCTTAAATATTTAACCCTGTTTTGGCAGTTCTACTAATTCTTCAATTGCAATGGATTCTAGGTACATATTTTTTGTTTTGTAATCCCCATCTGTCATTTATATGAGCTTTCTTTGTAAACTTATTTTTATATTTCTTCAGTCTGCTAAGTAAAGGACGACAGTCGAAAGGCCTTCGTGGATTTTGTCTTTTTATATATTCATCACGTTCCATATTTTCGTGATTCAGTTTACACAAAACACACACACATTATTTGTGTATATATATATATATATATATATATATATATATATATATATATATATTTTGTATATTTTATATATTATATATATATATATATCATATATATATATATATATATATATATATATATATATATATATATATATTATATATATATATCAAGTGCAACACAAAGGGACACGTGCTTGAGAATATAAAATCTCATGTCAGAAGGTGAGTGAAAACCGTGACTTTGAACAAGTACTTTCGTAGTTTATTCTATATTTCCAAGCAGAATAAACTACAAAAGTACTTGTTGTAAGTCTTGGTTTTCAATCACCTTCTGACGTGACTTTATGATATAGTATATATATATATATATATATATATATATATATATATATATATATATATATATATATATATATATATATATATATAATCGAAAGCTACAAACGTCCTTTAATATCAATTCACTCTACCTGAGAATAATATATTTTCATATATATGTTCGAAGGAAATTTTTAAGTTGATAAAAGTCCACCGTCCCGTGGGATCAGACAGCGACGGACGAGGAATCAGGACTACAGTGACGCACCAACGAAATCGGCCGATTTCGTTGGTGCGTAGTCCTGATTTATTCTATATTTCAACGCAGAATAAAACTACAAAAGTATATTATTTCGATGTAAGTCTTGGTTTTCAATCACCTTCTGACGTGGACTTTATGATATAATCATATATATGTATAAATGTATATATATATATATATATATATATATATATATATATATATATATATATATATATATATATATATATATATATTTGAGTGTGATACCAGAAATATCATCGTTATTTCAAGTTAAGTCATCAATGTTCATGAAAACTCGTTAGGCGTAATATTAATAAAAAAAATTCCTGTGTTCCACTAAATTTTTTTTTATCGCAGAGCTGAATCAGGTCATTATACCGGAGGTGACGTAAGCGACTTCGCTTTGTTGCATAAACCCTCGTAATTGTTGTTGGCAATTAACCAGTTTTTCATTAAAAGTAGTGAACAATGTATTATTTTTTATTTCAACAGAAAATATATCTTCCTTATTTAATATTTAATGAACATTAGAATCGGATCTCTAAAACAAATTATAAACTGTATAGGTAGCCAAAATCTTTGCCCAAACCAAAAAGCGTTTAGAAATGTAGCTAATTGAACGATTTTTTTTTTTTAGCTTCATTTCCTACTCTAAACAGTGCGTCCAGAAATTCAGGAAATTTCGTCAGGCTTATTGAAATAATAAAAATGGAAACAGGACGTGATGGTAAGGGAAGAAAGAAGAAAAAATAAGTAAGCGAATTGCCCAATTCTTTGCCAAATAATTTATAGATGTGTTATCTAGTTCGAAACGTCCCAGATGAGCCAGTAAAATAAAAGAAAAAATGAAATGACAAATATAAGAGGATAAAAGGCTAAATGAATTATAGCACCATGTTTTTGAAAGAAATATTGCCAGACAGTGAAAAAAATATGACAGTAACATTTTATCTCTAAATAATAGCAGGAGCGTAAAGAGATAATTTCATGTTTAGTTTTGTTTTCCTATTTTTTTTTTTTTGGGGGGGATGGGGACGAGGGTGTTGGGTTGAAGCTGAATTTACGATCATGTTCCAGTTTACATTTTTCATACCTGCTGATAGGGAAACTTTTATTCAGTTGATAGTTTTGATTTCACTTCTGTTCCCCTCAAATATACAGTATGTGCAGTGAAAGATAGGACATGGGGCTAGCAGACGCACTCTAAATTATATATATATATATATATATATATATATATATATATATATATATATATATATATATATATATATATATATATATATATATCTGATGCATTCAGATCTCTCTGAAAAATTTACATCACTTTAGCCAGATACCTGAACTCTCATAAAAATAAGAATTATGACTGAGTACTCTTAATAGTAAGAATGATCCCTTAAAAAGCTCATTAATCACATGAAAAATCAAACTAAGTTTATCAAGACTAGTGTGAGGTATCAGTAATTAAACAAGAAATATACTAGAGTAAAAGGGCATCAGTCAATCAAACAACTTTAACTGTTTCCCTGGTCTTAACTCACTTCAACAAAACTAAAGGAACAAAACATGTTTATCACTTTGACTTATGCACACAATTAATCCTATCCACTGGTGGTCAATAAATGAAACACTGTTTTTAAAAAAATCATTAAATGCAAAAATTTATTTTTAAATTCAAAATTTATAATTAGAATTCACAATCTGAAAATTTACTATTATTTAATTCTTGAGTGCAATTATTAAACAAAACTAAATAAAAAAAACCTTAATTTACCAAGAAATTAAGTAAAGCAAAATTTAAACTATAAAGAATTACTGAAGATTTGAAAAGATCTTGATAAACAAAAATTAAATCAAGTATGCAATGTTAAATTATCAAGAAGTATTTAAAATGCTAAGTAAATAAATGTTAAATCACAAATGTATAAAATGTGAAAAATCAAGCGACTGCAAACTTAAGAACACACAAAATAGTTATTAATAATAATTTCACTAAGGCAAAAATTCTTTCAACACACCTTATTATACTGTGGTAATAATAAGTAAAATTCACTTTACCTTACACAAGATTGTGAAAACCCTTGCAAAACCACACAGCTGCTTTAAATTCAGAAAACACACTTTCTTGTCAGGTGCCGTTACCACTAAATTTTTACACTTTTCCTATACTCAGATCACAAAAGCAAAGATTAATACTAGTGACCACGCTAACACTTTACATTAATAATTACTCTCTTTTGAAGAAAAGAGAGAGAGAGAGAGAGAGAGAGAGAGAGAGAGAGAGAGAGAGAGAGAGAGAGAGAGAGAGAGCACCAATATGAACGGTCTCGAAACGCACATGAAACACTCAAGTGACATCATTAAGGCATTTTGGGAATGAGATACAAGAGGTTCTAGAAGAAGGAAGGTGACGTAATCAATCAAGACATGTATATTCTCAAAAGGACGCATGTGATCAGAGCAACGTATGTAACATTGCGAAACCTTCATCTTCTTCTCGTATGGGACAAAGCTTTTACAGAAACCTTTACACAATCAAACAGATTTCAAGTGGCTAATTATGATTGCCATGTATTAAAAACAAAAAGAAAAAACTTGAGTTGGTTTCTAGAACGGATCAGCAAATGTTATTCCCGACCTGTCAGCGCTTTATCTTAATTGGTGACAGATGACACATCTGGTCCAAAACTCGAATCTCTGTCTCCTGCTATTACGCTATTATCAGGAAAGATATTATTAATTCTAAATCATGCTGTTAAGTTACCTAAATCACCAACTCTTTTGAGATCTAACACTGCACTACATACGATACTTCAACAGTCATTATTATTACACATAATACGTGATAAATAGAAGAGTAAATATATCAAAACTATGGGATGATATAAATAATACAAGGCAACATTATGCAAAAATATATATATATATATATATATATATATATATATATATATATATATATATATATATATATATATATATATATATATATATATATATATGTGTGTGTGTGTATATATATATATATATATATATATATATATATATATATATATATATATATATATATATATATATATACTGTATATATATATGTATATATATATATATATATATATATATATATATATATATATATATATATATATATATATATATATATATAATCAGTAGGTGTAGGGTGAAGGATCATTCCTTTATTCCTTTTCAAAGTACTTTATTATTGCTGCAACGTTTCATGACGTAAAAGTCCCATTTTCAAGCTGTAAAAAGGATAGGGAGGAGTGATTACCGTAAGGTGCTGAAGGCACAGACCGAGTGACAATTCGTGCCGGTTTCAGCTTCGACTTGAGCTCACGAGAGATACAGAGGTGTTGAGGAAGATTGGGTGTTTGACTGTGGAACGAGTTGTTTAATGAAGAGTGATTCTAAGATTGATAATGATTGTTCGTTAGGAGTTTGGCCTATAATTTTAAAATCTTTGTAATTTATGTCAGATTTACATTTCTTTGAATGTTCACATATACATGAAAATTCAGGACTAGTCAATTTGGCACCTGTTCTATAGCTAACGCCTCGATGAGAGTCCAATCTCACTTCGAGTAACCTCCGTGTGGATCCGACGTACTTCCCAAGATTACATCTAGGGCAATTAAACAGATATACGACTCCTGAGGTCATTAGTGGACCGAGTTTCTCCTTATGTTTAAATAGAGATCTAATATTCATTTGGTTGCAGGGTATTAGCTTTAATTCATTTGCAGGTAAAAATTTCTCGACTAACAACTTCAATTCACGGTAGAAATTTAGTTCATGAATAAATGGGACACTTGCGTATAATCGTAATTTTGATGCTGTTGGCAATTTAATTTTAGGATTGAAGATGTTGTTTAACAATTTGCAGAGTTGTTTATAAAAAAAAAGTTTCGACGGAAAGCAATTGTCAGTGAAATATTGGCGGAGATAGGTTATTTCACTGTGAAAAAGATTCCAATCAAACGTTATGTTAAAAGCCCTATGAAAGAGCGTAGACATGGAGTTTAGTTTAAAATTATAAAATCAGTTATTGTAAAAATTTGAACCCAGGCCGGTAAAAGTTTTCTTTCTAAAAACCGTGGTGTTAAAATGATTATTATATTTAAAAACTGTTTCATCTAAAAATGGCAGCTTATTTTCATTCTCATATTCAATTTTAAAATTAATGTTAGGATGTACTTTATTAGCATAATCCAGAAATTTGTCAGCTTGATCTTTATCTCTGAGATAAAGATCAAGCTGGCAAATTTCCCACTGGTTGGTGTTCGTACCACTTACTACTGCAAGCTAGCTGGTGTTTCTTGCACAGGCTCCAGTGGAGGGCTTTTGCTACTGAATCATGCCTCTTTTAGTACTGGTTCTGTGCAACAGCCGGACATTCGCTTGCTATGCGGTTTATGGTCTCGTCTTTTATATTGCACTTTCTGCATATGGGTGAAATGTTATTTCCATCTATTGTTCTTTGGACATATCTTGTTCTTGGGGTCTGATCTTGTGCCGTTGTTAGCATTCCTTCTGTTTCCTTCTTGATTTCTGTCCTCTCTAGCCATTGCCATGTTTCATCGCTGGCCAGTTCTTTAGTCTGTCTCATGTACTGTCCGGGCATTGGTTTGTAGTGCTATTCCTCTGTTCTGTTTTTCATTGTCCTGTCTCTGTATATTTCTGGGTCTTCGTCTGCTTTTATCAGTCCTTCTTCCCATGCACTCCTTAGCCACTTGTCTTCACTGGTTTTCAGATATTGCCCCAGTGCTCTGCTCTCGATGTTGACGCAGTCCTCTATGCTTAGTAGCCCTCTCCCTCCTTCCTTTCGTGTTATGTATAGTCTGTCTGTATTTGCTCTTGCGTGTAGTGCTTTGTGTACTGTCATGTGTTTTCTGGTTATCTGGTCTGTGCTGCGGAGTTCAGCCTTCGTCTACTCCACATTATTATTATTATTATTATTATTATTATTATTATTATTATTATTATTATTATTATTATTATTATTGTGGATCTGAAACACCGACCATTGACTCAGCCTATTTTTCTCCTCTTGTTTCTTGTTCATCAACTCCTTCCTTCTTTCGTCTTCTTCTTCTTCTTCTTCTTCTTCTTCTTCTTCTTCTTCTTCTTCTTCTTCTTCTTCTTCTTCCAGAGAGAGAAAGCGAATGAAAATTAAAAAAAAATGGATGAAAATGCAATCTCTTCTTCATCTCGACAGAGGATGAGAAATAAAATTAAGAAATACATATAACTATTCTGTCGCCCTCTGACACGAACACGATCGAGACAACTGTTGCGAGATATTTTGGGAACCACTTTTCTGCCAACACGCGCCCTTTGCTAGCAATGCACCCAACAGAGATATTGTATTTCAACAAGAATCCCTGACGAGAAACTGACATTCTCGAGAGGTCCAGTGTGTGTGTGTGTGTGTGTCGCAGGTAGGAAAGGACTACTTCAAGTCTTGGAAATTGCGACTGAAGGCGAATATCTACATGGGGCCAGTTCATTTGAAAGGTGAGAAGAAGAGGAATCCGAAGATGCCAAATGTTGTGTTTTGGAATTGGGTTGGGTGTCACTGGGGGAATATTTGGAATGGCATGTGTATAAATATTTTTCATTTTCTCCTTTTTCTTTGTCATCGTCTTATTTTACTTTTTTTCTCTGATTTAAAGAATGTTTTGGTTTCTGTTGCTAATGCATTTGTATATACATACATGCATATATATATATATATATATATATATATATATATATATATATATATATATATATATATATATATATATATATATATATATATATATATATATATATATATTTGTATATCTCTCTCTCTCTCTCTCTCTATCTCTCTCTTTTGTATCTCTCTCTCTCTCTCTCTCTCTATATATATATATATATATATATATATATATATATATATATATATATATATATATATAAAAATATAGTTAAAAACTGGTCTTCATTACTTCTTGTAAGTCAATTCGTGATCTGAAATATTAATGTATAAATGTTGAATTGAAATTGAAAATCCCTCTCTCTCTCTCTCTCTCTCTCTCTCTCTCTCTCTCTCTCTCTCTCTCTCTCTCTCTCTCTCTCTCTCTCTCTCTCTCTGGTGACATTTTGAAATGCCGGAATGCAAACAGAAAGAGCGGTGGCTCTCTTGACAGGGTGATTGACAAAGCCACTTCTGAAACGGAAACGTATCCGCTTTTTCATTATCCACTTTCATTTGTCAATTGAAGATTCTAGAGAGTCAGCGCAATAAACAAGAGGGTGCTATCAGTTAGCTATAACAGAAGGATTATTGTAGTAAATTTAGAGAAATAGATTTACAATTTGTAAGGTTTTCTTATCACTGCTTTGAAAAAAAAATGGTTAAGGAGAAAGTTAAGGCCTTTAATTATTTATCTAAGAAAATATCATACTTTAATTATTTATCTAAGAAAATATAATTTAATTATTTATCTAAGAAAATATCATATTTTAATTATTTATCTAAGAAAATATCATACTTTAGTTATTTATCTAAGAAAATATCATACTCTAATTATTTATCTAAGAAAATATTCTTAAATAATACAGCACCTGTAGCGAGTAAGGATAATTACGTCCAGTTCTTCAGTTCTGTCAGGGAAAGAAGATAAACACTGAGTTATTCCGGGTTCGTGGAAAGCGGCGTAAGTGTACTTTTCAACTATATCTTAATCGCATTAACATTCTTTGCATTATTACAGAAAAGAATCCTTTTCTGTCTGCAGTGTTTCCCTGTCAAAAATAAGTGATATTTCCTCAGGTTGAGTTTCAAAGGAGGGCAGGACACAAAAATATCATTGCATTTTTATTCCTTCTCGTAACAAAATAGGACTTTCACCTCTCCCCCTCTACTTCTTCCTCCTCCTTAATTAAATTGATGCCCTTCCCTCTGCATTTTTATTTACCTCCAGCCTCCATTAGCCCTCCTTCTCTAAACTGATTAGTTCATACATTTGCTCTAGGAATTTAGAAGTTCTTTTTAACTTATATCAAATACGTCTCGCAGCATTTCAGTATTAGTTCTTTCAAAAACCGTATGCATTAATTTGTTATTTCAAATGATATTTCATTTATAAAGCCCATTCCCATTTTGTAAACAGAGTCCCTCGTGATGTGCATTCTCATATTAGCTTGCTTGTCTGATAAAGCTTTTTCATATAAACGTGTATTTCCTCATTTTATGAACGAACTCATTTTCAAATTTCTTTCAGCATCAAACAATAGGGCAAAGAAAGTTTATTTAAACGTAATCAATATAAATTTCAGCTTCAGCTATTAGACTTCATGCCGCTGAATGTTCCATTAACCTATTATTTATAATGTATAGTATTATTTTCAGACCACTATTTACGATTTTATTTCTAGTTAAAAAGGACTGTCGTAGGTGTAAAAATAAAATCACTTGCTTTGCGCTCATTATTCAATTTCAAAATATTTCCTATGTATTTCAAATTCCTGTTTGCCCGCATTCCCTCCTGCAGAAATCAATACTGTACATTCTCCACGCATACAGTACATAATCCTTCATGCAATTATCAATATAAACTTTTTTCTTCTGGTAGACGAACACATCGGTACCGTGAAATCACATCAAGAGGGGAGAGTCATCTGAAGGAGATTCCACCTGAAAGCCAATTTTGTTGGAAATCACAACAAATAATGCGGTCTGGCTTCCCCGGGCACTTAATGAACGCTGGGTGGTTTTCATTTTCGAAACAGTGCAAATGTTTTGTTTGATATAGGGTTGAATGGATCTTCATGTTTTGTTTTAGTTTGAATAACGATGTTGATCGAGATTTATGGATTACAGATAGGGTTGAATCAATGTGTTTTTGTTTTACCTATTTTCGTCTTTTTTTGTTTTGTTTTAGATAGGGTTGAATAACGATATGTAGTTGCAAATGTTTTGTTTTAGATAGGGTTGAATAACGGTATGTAGTTGCAAATGTTTTGTTTTAGATAGGGTTGAATAACGATATGTAGTTGCAAATGTTTTGTTTTAGATAGGGTTGAATAACGATATGTAGTTGCAAATGTTTGTTTTTATAGGTTGAATAATTAGTTAAATAATGTTGTCGGGGAGGCAAAAAGTTTTTTTGTTTGGTAATGTGGGCTTGATTTATTCCAAAATGTTTTGTTTTGTACTCAACTCGTAAGTTGCAAATGTTTTGTTTTAGATAGGTTGAATAAGATGTCAGCTGCAAAATCTTGGATTTAACGATATGTAGTTGCAAAAGGGTTTCGGTATGTAGTTGCAAAATGTTTTGTTTTAAAGATAGGTTTAAAATAAAAAAAAAAATCGTTCCTAAATAATAACGGTTTATTCAAATGTTTTTGTTTTGAGGGTTGAATTAACTTTTTTTTATAAACGGTATAACGGTAGTCCACAAATGTTTTATTTTAAAAGGCATTTTGTAAATAGATTGAATAACGTAAGTCAAATGGTAAACGATATGAATTTGCGTAAATGTTTTGTTTTTAGTTGAATAACTTGCTAAAATTTTGTTTTTTTCTTACTAGTGTGTGGGCACGATATGTAGCTGCAAATGTTTTATTTTAAAGAAATAGGTTGAATAACGATATATATGTTTTGTTTTAAGTTAACGACACAAACCACTTGGGGCCAGCTAGCTTCACCTGCCCTAAAGTCACAAACTTTATCTTATTTCACCTGTCTCTTCAGTGCTCTCACCTCCACAAACCTCTGTCACCTGTCTCTTCAGTGCTTCTCTTTCACTCCGACTGTCTGATGCTCCAGCAACCTCCCCATATATGGGATTCAGTCTGATAGTGATACGATACCAAACCTGATATAAATTTTCAAAGTTTCGTCTGCATAGGCTCCCCTTTTCCATCAATGTTTCTCGTTCCATTTTCTTACTCATTTCACTCAACGGCTGGTACCGAGTTAATCTACCAGCACTCCAAAGGTGATGGGGGTGTCAAGACCTCCATTAGTCTGTATCAAACGCTAAGATGATGAATTCACCTTGGTCTGTATATTATAAACACTGTGGGATCCCTTTATCTACGCTGTGTCTGGGATTTCTCACTAAAACCACTGAACACATCTGGTTTCGTATGAGATACTCAACCATAGTTTACATGGGTTGATGTCGCCGGTGTGGTCCTGGTATAAAGGAATCGTTCAGAGTTCTTTTATTGCCCGTTCTCTGTTTATCGGTTATGCTCTTCATGCCCTTATTCGTTTATTATGGTATTTAGTACGTTCGTTTACAGACTCGATCCCATTATATATATATATATATAATATATATATATATATATATATATATATATATATATATATATATATATATATGTATATACATATACATTATATATACATATATATACATATACACTATACATATTATATATATATATTTATATATATATATTATATATATATATATATATATATATATATATATATATATATATATATATATATATATATATATATATATATATATATATATATATATATATATTCTTATTTCAGGGAGGCTAAACCAAACAGTCTTATAGTCGGATGTATGGATAGGAAGAACAGTCAGCTCATCATTGACAAATTTATTAATAGCTGCGCTTGGGATCACCATATCCCATCTTTTCTGGCTAAAAAGATACAAAACACTAATTAAAACTTAAAACAGAGTTTACAAAATTAAAATGCTTTAAAGACTGAAATGACAATGACAAAATAAGGAATAGAATACCTTCTGTAGTAAAGTCCAGTTAATGAAAGTTTGATGAGAGTAAAAAGTTAGGGAAGTAAACAGGAATAGGAGGGGGTACTAGGCTATGTATAAGGGGGTTGAAGTTAAATGATTTTGAGCGATGGAACAATTTTCTTGATAACTAAGGATTCCAAAATATTAATGAGGTGTTCTTCTGCGTTTGTGGTCACTATTTCAAAGTTTTTATAATTTATTGGGTTTTACAAATTAATGAGTGATTCCTAATGTTGGACATTTCAGGTTTTGCTAGCCTAAGACCAGTATGATAGCTTAATCCACTGTGGCAACTCACTTTGAGCAACCGGCGCGTACTTCCGACATAAATCTTTCGGACTGCAACAGCAAGTATACTCTTACACCACGCCCGACTGCATCAATGGAGGGAGTCGCTCCCTTGTGTCCAAAAAGGCTACCAAGACTTTGGGGTTCTTCAAAATTATGTTGACTTTGACAGCTGGGAAGTGTTTGGTTATAATCTGCTTCAGATGTCAAAAAATCATCACCATGTACAAGAGTGAAACTTTAGTATTTAATTTGGGAACATCGAAAGAAGGAGAGGGAGGGCTAAAATAGTTAAAAATGTGCTTTATTTTATGTTGAATAAAGTCAAGGAAAACAATTTTGTTGAAAATATTTTTTGTAAAAGGAAATTTCGTTATGGAAGGAGGACCAATCAGAAGAAAGTGAAAGGCTCTATGGATAAGGGTGGTTAAGGAATTTAGTTTGAAATTGAATGCACAGGAGCTATAAAAATTAAGGCACCTGACCTGTAAAGTAAGTTTTCTATAAATACTAACTTTGAAACCTTCAGAGATCGGGGAAACTTCAGTGTCTAGAAAGGAGTTTACTATTATTTTCTTTCTAGGTAAAGTTGATATTGTTGTGTAAACTATTTATAATACTAAAAGGAGTCTGCGTGGGTGGGTGTTTGAAAAGGACAAAGGTGTCATCAACGTAGCGTTTGTAAAAAGGGGTTTAAAATCAGAAGGACAGCTGTCCAGCAGCTGACCTTCAAGATAACATAAAGATATCGGCCATAGTGCAACTCAAAGGACTCCCCATACCAACACCATCCGTCTGTATATACTTTATCATTAAAGACGAAAGCTGTGTCTTTCTACAGCAAGTTCCAACAATTTTCTAAAATCTGATGAACTAAAAATTATTAAAAGTAGAGTCAGGAGTGGGGAACAACTGATCAATAACTATTTGTATGGTCTCATTCACAGGGATGTTGGTGAATAGCGATTCAACGTCTAAACTAGCCATATACAAGTCAGAATCTTGCAGTATAATATTTTCTTTGAATTTTAAGGAGTTAGACAAGTTATTTGATTCTTTGTAAGTGGTTCAAGCAAGGAAGGCTAGGAATTTGGCTATTTTGTAATTGGGCGTGGTATATGATGATAGAATGGTCTTATATTAGATTTGTGGATTTTTGCAGTCCATACATGACTCAAAACTGGACCCCGTCACTAACAGGTCATTATATGTTAGCTGGTCAACAACACCCTGTCCTTCAAAGATCTCAAGAAACGATTGATTTTGTCTTCGTTTTTATAAATCAAGCGATAGTCTTTATCACCTATTAATTGGAATTTGGATGAGTCTTTATGATATCTTCCATTTTGTTTATGTACTCAGGTTTGTTCATTAAGACAGCCCCTAAACCATATCTGATTTCATTATGACGAGAGGTATTCTTTTAAGTGTATTAAGTATTTCCCAATCATCTCTTTTAAAATAAGGTGTCCACTGTGGTTTGGCCTTCTGTACTGGTCGTGAGCAAACATGGATAAATCTGTTTGAAATTTATCGTTGTTTTGATTTAGGGATAAACACTTTAGCTTAGTGAAGAGTATTTCAAAGAATATAAAAGTCGTAAAAGGATGGTTTATAATTTGACAATGACAAAATGAGACCCAGGAACAGAAGGAACTTTTCTTTTGAGAGTAAATCAGAATAATTAAAAACAACCTTGTTATCTTTGAGTAGGTAAACAAAGTTAGGTTCATTAACTTATTTTTCAGTGGGTTAGGGGACCTTATCTAGCAGTTAATCTCTTTGGTATTGCCAAACCAGCTTTTCTTTTATTGCAAAGGTCAAAAATTTCAAGTGCTAATAAAAAGATTATAAAAGACTTTGGGGATTTACAATTTTCTTGATAACCATTCGGGAATTGCAAAATAGGTCTTAAGATTTTCAATTTTCTGTTATGGGTGAATCCATCATATCTTGCAGAAAAATGTTGAAAACCTCCTCCCTATAAACAGGAAAAGTTTTATAATTTTATTAAAACCAAACAGTTTTACAAATTAAACAAGTTATTCATTCAAGGAATACTGGACATTTCAGGTTTCTAGCCTAATGACCACTTTTCAGAAATTTCTCAATTTGCGACATTTGGCAATCTGCCCATTTCATAAGGATCCTTGCTGTGATAAGTTGAGAAAAATGTTGACATAAATCTGTTGCGGATTCGCCCTGCACTTTCAACCGGCGCATACTTCCATATAAATCAGGAAAAGTAAAGCTACTTCTTGTACACCATGCCCGACTGCATCAATGGAGGGATCTTGGTCTAAAAAAGGCTACCAAGACTTTTGGGTTCTTCAGTACACCATATACTTGCTGTTCAGTGGGATTTATTCTTATTTCAGTGAGGCTAAATTATGGATTGAGCGGATGTATGGTCTTAGGGCTAGTCAGCTCAAATGTCCAAATTTATTAATCATTCATTAATAAACCCTTAGAAAAAACTTTTAGGTGACTACAACGCAAAAAACACCTTAATATTTTGGAACTTGGTTTAAAAAATTTTACAAAATTCATGCCACTGTTTAAACTTTTGTACAAATAAAGGAACTAAGAAGTACCTTCTTATTTTGTCATTTGTCTTTAAAGCTTTTTGATTTTTAAACAGTTAGTTTTTGAAGCCAGAAAATGGGAAGGAGATCCTGGGTACAGCTATTAATAGTTAAGTTAAAGCTGACTGTTATTCCTATCCATACATCCGACTATTTCTTGATAACCTGAAATAAGTTGGAACTGGAAGCTCTAGTCAAGGAAAACTATTTCAAAGTTTTATAATTTAGGTCCAGAGTTTTACAAAAATCACAGCAAGATATTGATTCCTAATGTCGGTTGAGACATTTCAGGTGGAAGGCCCAATCAGAGAAGAACTGTGGCAATCTGTGAATAATGTTGTTCTAATAAAATTTAAATTGTACAAAGAATCTTTATATAATACAAGTTTTATAGGGAAGCAGTTCTGAAATTTTAAACAGTGAAATTGCAACAAAGAAAAGCTGGTTTGCAACATTTCTGAGTTGTCCAAAATTGTATCCTAAGTTTTCTATAACTATAATAGACTTGTTTATTTTAATAACTTAATTCAAAGAGATTAACTGCTATATAGATAAGGTCCAGAGAACCCATGAAAATAAGTTAATGAACTTAGGCATAAGCATATTTTCTTTAACAAAGATAACAAGGTTGTTTTTGTTCTTGATTAAAAACTATCTCAAAAATGGAAAAGGAGTCTGTCGTGGTGTGAGTTTTGCTTACCAAGAATAAAGGTGTTTTCGACTTTTATAGCGTTTTTAAAATAGGGTTTAAATCAAGAGGATTTTTGGCAAATCAAAACAACGACAAATTTCGAAACTGGACCCCGTGTTTGCTCACGACCAGTATAGAAGCTGGTCACAGTGGACACCTTATTTTAAAAGAGATGATTCAAATACTTAATATTATTTTGTCTCGCGTCATAATGAAACCATATAAGGAAAAGGGAGCTGTCTTGTGAACAAACCTGATTACATAAACAAAATGGAAGATATCCTTAAAGACACATCCAAATTCCAATAATAGGTGATAAAGACTATCGCTTGATTTATAAAAACGAAGACAAATTCAATCGTTTCTTGAGATCTTTAAAGGACAGGGGTGTTGTTGACCAGCTAACATATAATGACCTGTTAGTGTTAAGGTCCAGTTTGAGTCATGTGTATGGACTGCCAAAAATCCACAAATCTAATATCCCTAAGACCCATTCTATCATCATATACCACGCCCAATTACAAAATAGCCAAATTCCTAGCCACCTTGTTTGAAATCCACTTACAAAGATTCCAAATAACTTGTCTAACTCCTTAAAATTCAAGAAAATATTATTCTGCAAGATTCTGACTTGTACATGGCTAGTTTAGACGTTGAATCGCTATTCACCAACATCCCTGTGAATGAGACCATACAAATAGTTATTGATCGGTTGTTCCCACTCCTAACTCTACTTTTAATAATTTTAGTTCATCAGATTTTAGAAAATTGTTGGAACTTGCTGTGAAGGACACAGCTTTCGTCTTTAATGATAAAGTATATATACAGACGGGATGGTGTTGGTATGGGGAGTCCTTTGAGTTGCACTATGGCCGATATCTTTTATTGTTATCTTGAAGGTCAGCTGCTGGCCAGCTGTCCTTCTGATTTTAAACCCTTTTTACAAACGCTACGTTGATGACACCTTTGTCCTTTTCCAAACACCCACACCATGCAGACTCCTTTTAG
>NC_089747.1:43864789-43869789 GCF_040412425.1 Macrobrachium rosenbergii | reverse complement strand
GGGAGGCACGTCATGAAAATCAATTCGGTGTATCTGATCAACGTAGGATACAAATTCATTTCGAGATTCGCTTCTAAAATTGGTTTTTAAAGAAATAATCTTTACGTTTTAGTTTTCTGTAAAAGAAAACTATTGTGCCGGCTTTGTCTGTCCGTTTGTACTTTTCTTTCCGCCTTCAGATCTTAAAAACTGCTAAGGCTAGAGGGCTGCAACTTGGTATGTTGATTATCCACCCTCCAGTCATCAAACATACCGAATTGCTGCCCTCTAACCTCTCTAGTTTTTATTCTATTTAAGGTTAAAGTTGGCCATAATCGTGCTTCTGGCGACGATATAGGATATGCCACCACCGGGCCGTGGTTAAAATTTCATGGGCCCCGGCGCATACAGCATTAGGTTATACCGAGACCACCGAAAGATAGATCTGTTTTCGGTGGCCTTGATTATACGCTGTAGCAGCTGTACGGAAAACTCGACTGCGCCGAGGAAACTTCGGCGCATTTTTTACTTGTTTTTGTGTATTTTTGTATTCCGAAGCTTTAATTCCTGTATTTATATATTTTTTGTTTATTTAATTATTTATTTATTGCTTTCTTTATTTATTTTTCTTGATTGATTTATACATTTATACGTTTGTTTTGAATTTATTTACTTATTTATATATAAATTTATTTATTTATTTACTTACTTGAGATTAGAAAATGTTTTAGCATGCTCGGCCCTTCCTCTCATGTGATTTAGTTTTCTCAGTTTCATTTCTTGTACTTTGCAGTGAGTTGGTTGGTCTATAGAATACAATGTGAAGCATTCTTTATCTTTTTATATTTTTGTTCTTTGACATTCTTTCCTATTATTCGGTCCTTGTATTCCTACATCTCTGGGACTTCTCACGTCTTTCCACCTACTTTTTAACTCATTAATTGAGAGTATATATATTCATATATATATATATATATATATATATATATATATATATATATATATATATATATATATATATATACACACACACACACACACATATATATATATATATATATATATATATATATATATATATATTATATTAAACAGCGTATGATTAATTTGTTAATGCATTATGATATCATAACGAAAATATATTAGTACTCTGGAAAAAATCTGAAAAGCTAGCTAGCAATTGCTTCATAAATTCACTTAAACTGCTAAAACAAACTACATTAGGATTTATTTCTTTGTGGTAGAAGTAAAGATCTTGATAAATTTCTGCATTATCGTATCAACCGAATACATTCAGTGATAAGTACGACTGACAAAGTCGATAAATACGGTTTATTCGTCAGGTAATTTTCATTAAAAAAGTAGATATTTTTAACAATAATTAACCTCAAAAGGTAGGGAACTAACTTCCTCTGAATAATCAGAAATAAAGGTCATGATACTGCTCTCATATTTATAAAAATAGCCCACGTCGTGTCGAGAGAGAGAAAAACTTACGTTGAAGCAAAACATTTAGGTAAAAAAAAAAACATTCTCATTGACCCATTGATTCCACTCATTATAGAGGAATCAAGTTAAAATGACCTAATTAAATTGGGAATCATGCGACTAGAGGAAGAGGCATCAGAGAAGAGACGATTAATCTTCTTCCCTCTCTTAGAGATATGACATGAAAATCGATATTCGCCTTTCCGTGAGGCGATACCGGTGGGGGGTACCTTGCCAGGTCACTTTTAACGTTTTTTGCATTTTTTCCTAAGTATTCAAGATACACTTTCATCTTATTAATTTTTTTGTGGGGGGAGGAAAGAGGAAGAGGAATGATACTCAATATTTTTCTTATTTTTTTTATCTTTTTAATTATCTTTCTTTATATTAGTCTTTATATTCTCAAATGTTGAGGATTTTAGAACGGTGGAAGAGTATCGACTCTGGAAAGTGAAAATGAGAGAAAAGTGAAGATAAAGTTGATTAAAACGAATGGAAAGCAAAACTGATGGAAAAAAGATATACGAGTAGAATAATAAGAGAAGAAGTATATAGATATATACATCTCTTATTAAGAAGAGGATAAAGGGGGAAAAGATGAACTATAGGTTAGATCAAATAGAGGGGGAGAGAGAGAGAGAGAGATTTTCAGGAAAAAAGTGTAATACAAAGTATGTCTACACACACACATACATACACAGATATATTCTTCTTCTTCTTCTTCTTCTTCTTCTTCTTCTTCTTCTTCTTCTTCTTCTTCTTCTTCTTCTTCAGCCTTTACCCATCTCTATATGGGGTCTCCCGAGAGAGAGAGAGTCTTATGGAGGAGAGAGAGATAGTTTATCTGTTGTCATTCAGAGTTTTCCCAGGTACCACCGGGTTGGTCAGCTAGTATATTATATATATAATATTCATATGCATATAGACGTGTATATATATATATATATATATATATATATATATATATATATATATATATATATATATATATATATATATATATATATATATATTCTTTGTCTTCAGCCTTCTCCATCTTCTGTCTGCGTATCCTGTTCTATTAACCCTTTTTCCCGCATGTCATTTGCTATATTATCTTTCCATCCGAATCTTTGGCCTTCCCCTCCTCCTCCTCCTTTTTTCCTCTTCCTCCTCCTCCTCCTCCTGGCCTCCTCCTCCTCCTCCTCCTCCTCCTCCTCCATGTCCATGACCTTCCTACACACATGATCCTCCTCTCTCCCACATGCATGACAAACCGACCAAACTTCTGCAATCTTCTTTGACACTTCTACCACTTTGACTGTCCCTCTAATATCATCGTTTCTGATCCTATCCTTTCTCGTGACTCCACACATCCGTCTCAACGTCCTCATCTCTGCCACTTCCAGCTTCCTTTCTTGAGCCTTCGTCATCGACCACGTCCAAAACATGGACATACACATATGTATTATATATATATATATATATATATATATATATATATATATATATATATATATATATATATATATATATAAACTGTACAAAAACATCGAAAACTAAAATGAGAAAATGCACCAAAAGTTAAATTCTAATCTGAATATCTGTAAATTAAAAATAATTACAAAAAGCTTTAAGTGGACTGGTAAAAATATGATAGATGGGACCAAGAAAATAAACAGTTTCCAAAATAACAATTGTCAGAACTCATAAACTCGGGGAAACAATTAAACCCATAGCAGTTTAGAAAATAAATTTTGATTTGATTGCCAAAAAAAAAGAATAAATACTAATTGTTAAATCACGGATGGATCATTGTTTTTTTTTTTTTTGTCAGGGCAAAGCAAACCATTTTAGATCATGTTCAAAAACTGATTTTAACCAAAACCCATTATGGATAGGAAATTGATACACGTATACAAAATAAGCAAGAGTTTAAAATGAGAGTACTGTATAGAAGTGTTAATTCGTAAACCACAGATTAACATTGAATCGGTGACCTTATAATCTCCATGACTTTTGCGTCAGTTAGTAAGGAACTAAGGCGACAGTCACAGTGTGACTAATTTCTTAGACATTACAGAGTAACTGTACTTCTAATACTTCCCTTTCTAATTTATATAAGTCGTGTTTTACCCAACTCAAAGTTGAATTCAGCCTGCAACATTTTTCCTCCGCCCTGAGATCAGTAGTTAAGAAAGTTCTGGGAGCAGGTCAACAGGGGTAATTATGTTGGCAATTGACGTAAACTGTTGACATCGCGAGGAAGATTGTTTTAAGAAAGTTATTGGAGCAAGAGTTTTCTCAAAACAGTTAACACCTATTTAGTGATGATTGTGTGTGGTGGCCGTGCGATAGTTAGAGTATATACGCAGGGGTTTAAGCGCTCTCAGTTGTACATTATTGTAAGGGAAAAGTGCTTCCGTATGATACATATCATGTGTTTTCACAGCAGTAATTTAATGACAAATAGCGATGCATATTCATACATACAGATTATATTCATACATACATAAATACATGTATGTATGTATGTATATGTTTATATATCTATATCTACATATATATTTTTTCACTATTATTAAGACACAAATATCGTTTAATTATGAAATCACTTATAACTTTGGAATAGCTTGTACCTAAGCGGAATCATAATTGATATCCGCATTTGCATCGCTAGGATTCGAACCCTAGCCTTTAGTAAAAGGTAAAATATGACCACTCTGGGCGTAAGATGTATAATATTCGATAACAAACAATATTTGCGGCTTAATATTTGTGAATATAAAAAATCACATATGTATCAGAGTGTATGAATCAGTCCATGAGGTCCTTACAGTCTCTCTCTCTCTCTCTCTCTCTCTCTCTCTCTCTCTCTCTCTCTCTCTCTCTCTCTCTCTCTCTCTCTCTCTCTCCACAGAAACCAAATTTACGATGATAAAAGACAGATCGTCTGTTACGCGTGGAGAGCTAAGACTTGACGCGTAATCCAGTTCTTATCATCTTTTTAACACTGTCAAATTTTCATCTATATTTTTTCACGTTCGAGAGTTTTTCTCTCTTTACCGAGAGTGTATGTCAAGAAAAACCGACGGATGAGATGTTCTTTATGCGAAAAACATTGAGCATGACAGGGGGAAAAGAATAGATGCAGAAAGCTAAATAATATTTTGCATTCATTAAATTACATATGTGTGACGTGTCTATATACATATATGTATGTATGTATGTATATATATATTATATAAAATTTTCTCCTTCTGTCTACCTCTCTGCCTCATTTCCTTCTTTGTACTCCATCCCTCAACCTCTTTCTTATTTGATAGAATGTTCCACTTTCCTCTTCATTTGCTCACATTTGAAAAAATTATTAATTTTTATTATGTGTTGCAAAAATGGACACATCAAAAATTACCTACCAAATTGCACCTAGAATATATTTGCATGTTTTGCATTTTGTTTAATGGAGAACAAAAAAGAATGTGGACAACATTTCATGTCTCAGTGGACAGACTGGGAACCTCTCTCTCTCTCTCTCTCTCTCTCTCTCTCTC
>NC_089747.1:43859789-43862289 GCF_040412425.1 Macrobrachium rosenbergii | reverse complement strand
TTCACTTCAATATCTTATCTTATTTTGCGATATATATATAAATATATATATATATATATATATACATATATATATATATATATATATATATATATATATATATATATATATATATATATATAGAGAGAGAGAGAGAGAGAGATAGAGAGATGCGTATTCTTGCTTACACCAAAGAGTAAGAAATCACATGCTGGCATGTGCCCTACCTCAAAAAAACAAAAGTAAAAAAAAAAAAAACGCTGACTCGACGAGAGGCCTTCCAGGCGTCACCGTCTGCGAAGGGTTATATCGGTGTTGATGACGTCACATCCCCCCTCCCCCAAGGAAGAGCTTCCCATTAACCGTCTCTTCTTCGTCGGAGCCTTTTCACGAGGACATCGATCAGATTAGGAAGGTCGAATGCATTTTGCGTCGATTCTCCTTTACAGGTCGGGAGGAAGGACCTAAGGGAAGGTCACTCCAAAGTTTTCTGTTTTCTTGAGTCTCGGCATTTTCTCTTGTGGTTTTTGTTTCAAATGTCATTTCTGTTTTTTTTTTCTGCTGGTTTTTATCTTTCGTATAGGTTTTTATAATATATATATATATATATATATATATATATATATATATATATATATATATATATATATATATATATATATATATATATATGTATGTATATATGTGTTTGTACAGATTAGCACATACTTCGTGAACCCGTCTACCTATACCAAACTGCAGCGAGAACATCCAAACTCCGGTGCGTGGTGTTCCAATTATAACATAATTATCTCAAATTACTCTTCCCAGAATTTGTGGAAAACTCTTGCTCTAAAGACTTTGAATTGCCATGTTTTCATGCCCATCCGCCGTTCTAAAATAAGTGCAACTACCACAATAAGGACAAAAAAGTGAAACGCGATAATTCACCGCCGAGTTTGGAAGGATGAATTCTCTCTAATTCTCGGAAGGAAATTAAGAGCGTCAATTATGCGGGTGAGGATCCTACTAAGTATTACGGAACTTTTAATTAGTGCACAGCCGTTATTTAGGGTGGAATTAGAAGCAGCTTGTAAATCACCGAGAGTAACTGATGTTATTGGTAGTTTTACACGACATCTACCGCTCGGAATCTCAATAAATGAATTTTTTAATTTTCTTTATTTTTGTATCTATCATTTTGTTCTTAATTCCTTGTTGAGTTTTGCATAAAAACGTTCATATTATTTGGTTGGGATGGATGTTCAGAAATCGTAACCCCCTCAAATAAATAACTCCATTCCAAAAATACAGATTGTTCCGAGTTCTAATTCTTCAAGAATGGCCTAAAAATTGTCCATATTATTTTGGATGGGTTTTCAGAAACCCCACCTCACCCCACCCCCAAAAATAAATTTATATAAATCCATTACAAAAATAAAGATTGCTCCAGCTACTTATTCTTCAAGAGTGGCCCATATTTTCTCTGTCGATGTTTTACCAGTTAGAACTGGCTTATTTTCCTGTTCGACATTTTTCGCATATATAACATGGGTGTTTTTAAACTGAATGTCTTTTTCAGCTGCATTGACAGCAAATTCTTTTTTGATGAATCTTGATTATCGTCTACTCCTTTGTTCAAAATCTATGAATGAATGATAAATTCGATCGTTTTCTTAAAAATCAAAATTTCAGTTTCATTTAGTTTCTCGAAAAGAATTTTCACCTCGTCAAACATCCATTCTTTTCATCGTGTCACATCCATGTCTTACCTTTTACCATAATTAGCTTTGACGTAATATTTTTTCCTTGGTCTCTCCCAATTTTTTCCCAGGTTTTTACCTTTGTTTCTTCGCCTTTTAATCTTCTCTCGTTTCTTAATCAATAAAAAAAAGTCAACATATTTTTCTTATACGCTCACGCATTTCGTTACATTTTTGGACTTCTGATCTCCGTTATATTTTTTATTTATTTCCTGTCTGCTCTTCCCCGTCTTCCGGCGATCACCAGTATTGCAATTTAGTATTTTTTTTCTTGATATTTACTTTCCAGAGACTTTCCTCTGGACCCATCGACGTCTCTCGTGCCTCGTTTACGGCCCCCAAAGGGTGCTGGAAATGCTTTTCCCAAGTGGATTTTCTACTTACTTAGAGCCGGCTGATGAAGAGTTAGGGGAATTTATTTCTGGTGATAGAAATTAATTTCTCGCTGTAATGTGGTTCGGATTCCACAATAAGCTGTAGGTCCCGTTGCTAAGTAACCAGTTAGCTCTTAGCCACGTAAAATAAGTCTAATCCTTCGGGCCAGCCCTAGGAGAGCTGTTACTCAGCTCAGTGATCTGGTAAAACTAAGGTATACTTAACTTAGAGCCTCTCTTTATCATTCTTTATCATAATTTCTTTCTTCCCCGTACTAAGTTTATCAGGTTCCTGCTTCAATTAGATTTTGCTGTGGTATTGTAGTTTCTATCGTCTACACACACACACTCTCTCTCTCTCTCTCTCTCTCTCTCTCTCTCTCTCTCTCTCTCTCTCTCTCTCTT
>NC_089747.1:43847289-43854789 GCF_040412425.1 Macrobrachium rosenbergii | reverse complement strand
GGGAGATATGACATGAAAACCGATATTACCCTTCCCAGGCGATAATGCCTGAAGGATGCCTTGAAGGATAGGATGCCTTGAAGGATGCCTTGAAGGACAGGATGCCTTGCAGGATACCTCTTCAACTCAGTCCTTTTATTTATTTATTTTTTTTTATTATTTCGTTATCTCTTTGCTAATCAAATACTATCGTGAGGTTAAATGAGGGAGGAGGTTAGACCTTAGATATTTCAAATCTCATCTCGTTACCTACAGAAAATGAACTCACACCACAGCAGCTTGTTTTTTTATCCTTTTTATACTTTTTCTGCTGTGGTCTGCGACTCCTTGCGTCTTTCATATTAAATGAGGTAGATGGGAAATTCTGTCATAAGAAGCACACGGTAATATGAATAAAAGATGTTATAATTATGACATTGTATGAAGTTATATTATAATTATATTAATATTGTGATTGTAGAAATTTTAGTTGCGAATTGCATAACAGATAAACATCACAATAAAACAGTTGTAATCATGATGGCAGGGACGAAGTAAAAAAAGTTTTTCATTTCCTTCAGGTCAAAGTTACGATTAAACAAATGCATAGAAACGCAGAGGCGTCTAGAAGTCATTAGGTTAAAAAAAAAAAAAAAACATGCACCTATTTATTTAAATAAAGAGAGAGAGAGAGAGATGATGAAACTAAAATATCACAGCAAAAACTAAACGGGAAAAAGAACCTAATAAAACAAAGTAAGGGGAAGAGAAATTATGATAAAGAATGATAAGGAGAAGCTCTAAGTAAGTAGAAAATCCACTTGGGAAAAGCATTTCCAGCTCACCCTTTGGGAGCCGTAAAAGAAAAAAAAGCTCGAGAGACGTCGAGGGTTCCAGAGGAAAGTCTCTGGAAAGTAAAGATCAGGAAAAAAAAACTTAATTGCAATATTGGTGATCGCCGGAAGACAGGGAAGAGGAGACAGGAAATAAAGAAAAAAACATGACGGACATCAGAAGTCCAAAAATGTAATCAAATGAGTGAGAGTATAAGAAAAATAGGTGGAAGATTTTTTTTTTACTGATTATGAAAGGAGGAAGGAGAAGCAAGAGAAGATTAAAAGGCGAAGAAACAAAGGTAAAAACAGGGGAAAAATTGGGAGAGCCCTGAGAAAAAGATATTTCGTCGAAGCTAATCATGCTAAAAGGTGAGACATGGAAGTGACACGCTAAAATGAATGAATATTTGACGAGGTCAGAATTCGTTCCGAGAAACTAAATGAAACAAAGTTTAACACGAAAAAAACGATCGATTTTATCATTCATTCATAGATTTTGAACAAAGGAGTGGAAGACCTAATCAAGGTTCATCAAAAAAGAATCGGCTGTCAATGCAGCTAAAAAAATTCATTTTAAAAAGACCCGTGATATATATGTGAAAAATGTCGATGCAGAACAGGAAAACAAGTCAGCTCTCGCTGGTAAAAAGTTGACGCGGAAAATATTGGTCACTTTTGAAGACTAAGAAGCCGGAACAATCTTTATTTTTGTAATGGATTTATATTTATTTATTTTTTGGGGGGCCGGGGCGTGGGATGAGATGGGGTTTCTGAAAAGCCATCCCAACCAGATAATATGGACAATTTTTAGGCCATTCTTGAAGAATTAAAACTCAGAACAATCTGTATTTTTGGAATGGAGTTATTTAAATATTGGGAGGGGTTGCGGGGCGTGGGGTGCGATTTCTGAACACCCATCCCAACCAAATAATGTGAACGTTTTTATGCAAAATTTAACAAGGGACTAAGAACAAAATCATAACTGCAAAAATAATATAAAAAAATAATTTATTGCGATTCCGAGCGGAAGACATCGTGTAAAAGTACCAATAACATCAGTTACTCTCGGTGATTTACAAGCTGCTTCTAATTGCACCTTAAATAACGGCCGTGCACTAATTAAAAGTTCCGTAATACTTAGTAGGATCCTCACCCGCATAATTGACGCTCTTAATTCCCTTCCGAGAATTAGAGAGAATTCATCCTTCCCAACTCGGCGGTGAATTATCGCGTTTCTTTTTGTCCTTATTGTGGTAGTTGCACTTATTTTAGAACGGCGGATGGGCATGAAAACATGGCAATTCAAAGTCTTTAGAGCAAGAGTTTTCCACAAATTCTGGGAAGAGTAATTTGAGATAATTATGTTATAATTGGAACACCACGCACCGGAGTTTGGATGTTCTCGCTGCAGTTTTTTATAGGTAGACGGGTTCACAAAGTATGTGCTAATCTGTACACACACACACACACACACTGTATATATACATACATACACACATATATATATATATATATATATATATATATATATATATATATATATATATATATATATATATATATATATATATATATATACATATATATGTATATATATATGTATATACGTTAAATTGTAAAAAAACTAATGTAAAAGATAAAAAGCAACAGAAACAAAACAGAAATGAAACAATGAAAACAAAACCACAAACGAAAATGCCGAGACTCAAGAAAACAGAAAACGTTGGAGTGACCTTTCCATAGGTCCTTCCTCCCGACCTGTAAAGGAGGATCGACGCAAAATGCATTCGATCTTCCTAATTTGATCGACGTCCCCGTGAAAAGGCTCCGACGAAGAAGAGAGAGAGAGTTAATGGGACGCTCTTCCTGGGGGAAGATGTGACGTCATCAACACCGATATTACCCTTCCCAGACGACGACGCCTGGAAGGTCTCTCGTCGAGTCAATGTTTTTTTTTTTTTTTTTTTTGAGGTAGGACACATGCCAGCGTGTTATTTCTTACTCTTTGGTGTAGGCAAGAATACCGCTTTTCTCTCTCTCTCTCTCTCTCTCTCTCTCTCTCTCTCTCTCTCTCTCTCTCTCTATATATATCTATATATATATCTATATATAAATATAGACATATATATATATTTATACATATATATATATATATATATATATATATATATATATATATATATATACTGTATACTCATCTCTCTCTCTCTATATATATATATATATATATATATATATATATATATATATATATATATATATATATATATATATATATATATATATATATATATATATTTATTCCCATATTTCCCAAATAAAGATCTAAGATGGAATAGTATATATAAAAGAAACAAAACATTTATAAATGGTTAGAAGAAAAAAAAGATCAAGATGGAACTGAAAATGCAGAAAAAAACATAATATAAATGACAAAGTAAAAAAAAAATTTTAAAGATTTATTTGGAATTTAAAGAGGAGAGAGAGACAAAGTAGAGAAATATATTTTAAGATTTATTTCTCATTCTAAGAGAGAGAGAGTAGACCTCTTGAGATATCGAAATAATTACCAAAAAACAATTCCTGCTTATAATGTTTAAAGTAGGTCGGCAAATATCAAAGGCAAACCGATAAGGAGTATAAAATTCAAGAAGAAACTCTGATCAGGATGAAGAGAAACATCAAGTAAAAAAAAAAAAAAACTAAGAGACCCTTTGAATACCATTAGGAAAAACACACACGTAAGAAGGCGAGGGTTCCTCGAGGAAAATCTTTGAGGAAATTCCCTCCGAAGTAAAGATTAGAAAAATACTTAATTAGAATTTTGGTGATCACTAGAAGACGAGAATAAGAGAGGACAGTAAAGGAAAATGGAAACGGAGAGGAGATGATGAGCATTCAAGTGATCTGAGAGACACAAAAAGACGAATGAAACTTTTATTGGTGATGAAACGAGGGAGAAACTATAAAAAAAAATGAGAAAGTAAGCAGTGGCAGATGGGTTAAGAAGGATTAGCATTTTGAAGAAATGGAACGAAAGAGATGAATGGGAGAAGCTGTATGGGTTAATTTTTCAAGAAAGTAAATCAAACGGAAGTTATGATCTCGAGAGTCAACCGACTTCGCAGAATTTGTACCTAGCGTTGTGGCATCAAAGGTCAGTCACTGACACTTCTCTTTTAGAAGCTCAATGATTTTTTATTTAATGAACTAATAATTTTTTTCTAGCCATATTGGTATAGATAATTAGGTTCATTCAGTTTATTTTACCGATTTTAGTATGTGCTGGTTCTTGGACGCATACTTGCATCCACGTAAGTAAATATATACTGTATACCATATTATATAATATATATATATATATATATATATATATATATATATATATATATATATATATATATATGTGTGTGTGTGTGTGTGTGTGTGTGTGTGTGTGTGTGTGTATACATATACAGGGTGTAACACGAGTTTCTGCATCTATTTCGGGAAATGAAAGAAAAAGTCATTCTGACCAGAAAATGTTCTATGAACATATGTATTCTAAGGCTTAGCTTGTCGGTGAGGTGAATTTTCAAAATAACCGGTTATTAGTTAACGGGTAAATAAGATGGCGTACGGGATGTCGGAGTAGTCAGGGATATTGGTTTTGGGGGGAGGGGGCTGGGGGGGGGGGATGGAGCTGATAAGTTCATCTGTAGCTGTGAACACTCGCTTTTCCGCCGAGATAAGTGGGCGTGTCCGGGTTATAAGTGTCAGATTCCAGATTCATTTTGAGAGCAAGAAACTGTAGACAATTCCTTACCATTCCAGTAATGTGGAATATGCAATATGATGTTTGCGGATTTTTCAACAGTTCAGTTTCTAGATTACAGTTATGAAGTCTACCGTATAAAGTAAAAAAAAAAGGGTGGGGGGAAATCGGCGATTAGGCCGATGTCAAAAAAATACCTCCAAATCAAATGCATTCTTTAGATATTGAACACAGGGGAAAAAATACATGCATCATTGAAACCTTCTCCCTCTCCGTCAATGGGATTCAATGGGCTCCGATACAGAAAAGAAAAACAAGCCCAATGGAATCTCCCCTCCATCAAAGATAGGCCTATTCGTTACACACCGATTAAAGATTTAAAATGTATATCAAATACCCCCCCTTACTCCATCAAAAGTTTTCATCACACACCAGTCAAAGGAAATAACGCACCTATGAAAACGCTTTCATCTCTGTCAGATCAGAAATAAATGGGAACGTTATTGAAAATTCTTCTTTCGTTCCTGTCAAAAGTAGACTATTCATACAGTAATCGAAAGAGGTAAAACATGCTGACATTATTCAAAGTGCAGTATCCTCCCTACCTGAATTCCCTTGTCACCATGACTACTGTCACTATCACTCATTCAGCAGAGGAGTAGGCCTAGTCCTGATTCCTGTTTCAGCAATTCCGTGACGAGGCGGCAGGGCAGAATGCGCTAGAATTCAACGATCACAAATACATGTTGCCAAGAAAAAGAAGCATTTACACTACTTTCTTGATACGTAAAGCTAATCGTTAAAATTAGATTACAAGAAGTCTGTTCACAGGTGATTTACTAGTTGAAGGGATTGTAATGTTACATTTTTCAATAACCTTCAAGAAAAAAATCATTGTTAAAAGACTAGCAAACTAGTTGCCTAATTCGCTTCATCAACCGCCAGCCAGTCCCCCCGATATCCCTGACTACTCCGACATCCCTACACCATCTTACATGCCCATTTAATGATAACGGTAATTTAAAAAATCCACCTCAACAACAAACGAAGCCTTAAAATGTATATGTTTATAGAACATCATCTGGTCAGGAAGAATTTTTCTTTCCATTCCCAAAATATTTGCATAAACCCGTGTTACACCCTGTACATATATATATATATATATATATATATATATATATATATATATATATATATATATATATATATATATATATATATATATATATATATATATATATATATATATATATATATATATATATATATATATATATATATATATATATATATATATATATGTATATATATATATATATATATATATAGTAATTGGTTAACTAGTTACAGTTCATCAGGAATCACAGCTTAACTGGAATTGTCAATTTATTTAATTTTAGGAATTGCTGTCACCTCCACTTCTTTCTCATATCCTCCTTTCCTTTCTTATTCTGTTCTCATTATTCATTACTATCCAGTCTCACATTTTTTCTTTACTTCCAACTTCGTTCACTTCTATCTCTCATTTTCGGAAAAGGCTGTTCTAGGCAACCAAACCCAGCCATCCCACCCCCATCTCTAATTCCTGGGAGCACACACACACACACACACACACACACACACACACACACACACACACACACACACACACACGCAACGTATCACTGAACAGAATAGGCATGCAATTTCCTCCGTCCGTAATGCATCATCGTCCAACTTCTCATTACCAGATGGTAAATTCAGTGGGGTTGATTACTAAGCCGAAAGAGGTCGGGAGAAAGGAGGTGTTCTGAAGTTGTTTGTATCTTTATTATAGCCACTTATCAATCAGGTCGTACCTGAGTACGTCAGTGCGACTCTGTGTTTAAGTTTTTTTATATATATATATCTGTCAAATAGATATATAATATAAATATATATCTTCAACTAGTTACTCATCGGACCTATAACTTGTCAATTATTTAATTTTAGCGGAACTTATATCCTATGTATTTATTCTGATTGATGTATATCCAGTCTCACATTTTTTCTTTACTTCGTATTATCTCTCACTCTAAAAGGCTTGGTACATCTTTCTAACTCCTGGGAGCGCACACACACACACACACACACACACACACACACACACACACACACACAAAGACTGAACAGAATAGGCAAATTTCAATGATTTTTCTCCCAGATGGTAAATTCAATTACTAAGCCGAAAGAGGTCACACTTCCAGCCAGGTCGCAGGTCAGTGCCTTCAAAAGAGAACGTCCTGGGAATTATTCCATTCCACCTACTTGACAGTTTTTTTCCCTAATATCACGACAGTGTCACTCTTTCTTCCGACAGTTAGACGTCTCAAAACTCCTAAACAGTTGGCAACTTTTCCTTGAGAGAGAGAGAGAGAGAGAGAGAGAGAGAGAGAGAGAGAGAGAGAGAGAGAGAGAGAGAGAGAGATTCCTTGTCTGTCTACTGCGTTATGAAATGTTGTCCTCACTTTTTTTGTTCTCCATTAAACAGAAGGCAAAACATGCAAATATATTCTAGGTGCAATTTGGTAGGTAGTTTTTGATCTGGTTATTTTTGCAACATATAAAAATTAATAATTTTTTTCAAATGTGAGCAAATGAAAAGGAAAGTGGAATATTCTATAAAATAAGAAAGAGGTTGAGGATGGAGTACAAAGAAGGAAATGAGACAGGCAGATTGACAGATAGAAAATTTTATATATCTGTCTATCTATATATATGTATATATGTGCGTGTATGTATATGAATATATGTATATACACCTATTGTACACGTATATAATTAAATAAACGCAAAACATTAATCTGCTTTCTGCGTCTATCCTTTTCCCCTTGTGATGCTGAATGTTTTTCGCCTAAAGAATGTTTTATCCGTCGCTTTTTCTTCACATACACTCTCGGTAAAGAGAGAAAA
>NC_089747.1:43827289-43844789 GCF_040412425.1 Macrobrachium rosenbergii | reverse complement strand
TATATATATATATATATATATATATATACGTAATTAAAAACAAATCCACATACATACAAAATGAAAATGAGATGAAAATACTTATGAATGTGCAAAACGTTGATGCGGCCTTGTTGCTAACAAAATGAAATTTTACTGACGGTAGAAAAGATTGAACATAAACAAGGAATATTATCATAGCCAATGGACGAATAAAAAAAATATATTGGAATAGTAAAAAGTATTTTTTCGAAATTTGTGATGTTCAGAATGTTTTATTTGAGTAATTAACCGTATGGGAAATTCAGGAACAAAATTGAAATCCTGAAAAAACAAAATTGTAACAGATATCAGAGGGAAAAAGTGGTGAAGATTCAGAGACGGATAAAATCGCTATAAATAGAGAAAAAACAAAAAATAAGACACAAAATGGAAGTGCATTCGAGAAACACGCTTGGTTTATTTGCTCGTGTGATGGAAAAAGCATAAGCTAAAAATATAGAAAAAAACTGTTGTATGTCATGTTGTTCAGAATTGTTTATTTTGCATACGGTAAAAGTAATAAAAAGCTTTGTATATTTGGCCCAACATATTCTATAACCGCCTGTTTCTACGAAGGTAAAGTAGTGACACAGGAGGTGATATGCAATTGCCGAATGTTGCAATGTTAAACAAGACTCAGCAGGACCTCCAAAGGGGTGATGTTGTTTTAGGCAGAACTCTCCCTGCTTCTTGAGGGCGGCAGGATAACTCCCAGATGTTTATTCAACTCTGGAATGGCCTGGAACCCTTTCAATCACGTCTGAGGACTTTTCCAGGAACGGACAAATAAAATGACCCGGTCAGTATTCCAAGAAGTGAGACCTTTTCCCAGAAAACACACAGTCCACTGATGGCTGCTTTCTTGGTGTCCAATTCAATCATTAAATATCAAGATTCCCCTTTGCTCTATCTGAATTAAAAGTATAAATTCACAAACAAATTCACACACACACATGCACAAATACACACACATAGGGACACAAACACATAATATATATGTATATATATATATATATATATATATATATATATATATATATATATATATATATATATATATATATATATATTTATATATATATATATATACTTCATTTAACAAACATTAAGCTATTGCTTAACCGATATTCATAGGATTCTGATATCGTTTGTAGAATTCTGGTCTGATTTGATGTGACGTTACCAAGTAGAGTTGCAGTATTCTATAGGCATTCCTTGGAACCTGGTTAAGAAACGCACGTTAATATACCCTTCTAATCTCCCTCAGTCTTATAAGAATTACTTCCCTTGAGTAACTGAGACGTGATTGCTGTTAGAAGAAGTGAATTGTGTGCCAAAACACGTAAAGTACGTGTTTTGGCTCACTAAGCAGAGAAAAAAATTCTTGCAAATTCTGTACAAAAAATATTTTTCTTTTCATAAGCTTTTTTCTAAGTAGTGTTAACGATGTTTCTAGATTATGGAGACCTTTCTGTACTTAGGAAATATTTTTATATATTAATTGTTCTTAGTTGTTGTATCTGTTAGATATAATATCTAAACAGAATTTACTTTTGGGATGTGTGATGAACCCTGATTTTGAAACAAGTAGTTTTTTGCGTAAGATTTTCTTTAGCTCTTTCTCTTTCCTCTGTCTCCCTCCGTATTGGGGGTAGTGCCGTCACTGCATCTCACGCGGTGCACTGTAGGCATTACCTAAAGTTATTTGTAGCATCCCTTCTGTCCCTAGCTGCAACCCCCTTCCATTCCTTTTGCTGTAACTCCGTTCTTATTTGCTTTTTCATATCATACTTTTCACTCTCTCCTTAGAATTGTATCGTAGTGCAACTGTGGGGTTTCACCCTGTTACACATTTAAAAACTTTACTCTCTCTCTCTCTCTCTCTCAGCTTTGCTTTGCTTAGCAAACTATATTTGGTAAGATAAGTACCTGTCTAGATAGATTTAGTAAGATAATCTACTTGTCTAGATAGAGAGAGTATAATCTCTCTCTCTCTCTCTCTCTCTCTCTCTCTCTGAATGGCTTAGCTGGCCATCACGAGCGTATCCAGCGCAGTCAGGGCCCACCCATTGTTCCCCAAACCCTGTAACAAGCTGCCCTCAGAACCCGGAGTGTTTGATACCTGGGAAAAGGTCCAATAATTGGGCGGAATTCAGCCCGGAAGCGGGATCGTGTGTTTGAGTCGCCTGTTACCTGATATGACGCTGCAGCTACTGGACTTGATTAGCCCGAGAGCGAGTCTGGTGTTGGTGGGAATCTGCAAACCGAATTCACTTTGGTTTACAGGCCGCATTTCGAAGGGAAAGTTACTTTGGCGTGATTAGCTGCTGTGTGCCTTTATATCTTATAAGTCAGCTGTACTTATTCTTTGCTGTGTCAGTGTCAAGATAACGTGCTGGTTATTGTGGCTAATGGTAAACTGTCAGAATTATGGTGATTATAAAGCTGAATTGCGCATACCCTTAAGTATATTACACACACACACACATATATGTATATGTGCGTGTGTGTGTGTACACATATATATACATATATTATATATATATATATATATATGTATATGTACATACATATTTAAAACTTCGCAAATATAGAAAACAGAAGAAGAAATGATCTTGAAACGAAACTGGATTCCTCTAGACCCCGTCCGCCGACCTGTCACCAAAGGTTTCATGGGTCGTACATTGCATAAAATGAATCCTATTAAACGTGAAAGTATTCGTTTGTTCTCGATGCCTCATTAAGAGCAATGAAAAACCATTTAATGGGTTTCATTAATTGCTCTGCATTGTGTGACTGAATCAGTTCCCTTTAATGAGAGTCATTTACTATTACTGAGCAATTGGTCAGAGTTTTTCTAACTGTGTATATCATTAGAGTTTTGGGTTAGATGTCTGTACTATTTTCTTGAATCATCATTGGTATTAACAAGAGACGATACTGAAGACTTTAAGTCATTGTAACATATCTGTAACTATCATTCTATATATATATATATATATATATATATATATATATATATATATATATATATATATATATATATATATATATATATATATATATGTGTGTGTGTGTGTGTGTGTATGTATGTATGTATGTATATCACTTATATATGTAAGTATGCATATATGTTCACATGCACTTAGATACATATGTATATATATTTATATACATATATACTGTGTATATACACATTTTTTACAGGCCTTCGCATAGATACACGAACCTGTGATAAATAGAGAGAGAGAGAGAGTGTAACCCAATCCTTCAGTCGGCGCTGTTAGTGAACACAGCAATTCGTGCACACGCCATTCGGTGATTTATGAATTTCCGATTTGCAACATTTTCTGTCTGGGTTTGTTGTCGGAGTATTTATGGCAGAACAAAAGCCATTCAAGGTAATACAGCAATTTTTCAGTGCACGCATACTAATAATGTGTGTGTGTGTGTGAGAGAGAGAGAGAGAGAGAGAGAGAGAGAGAGAGAGAGAGAGAGAGAGAGAGAGAGATCACTAACGCCCTAAATGGCGAATATGATCAAATAGTAAATATATGGGTTATTGTGTTAGCGTGTCCACACAAATTAATGGCGGTAAGAAAGTATTTCCGATGTCTTTTCTTTCTTTATTTACGATTGATGAGCAAAGTTATAAAGATTCGCTCTGGTCAGTAGCTGGATAGGTGATCGCTTAGACAAACCAGAGTGTCAGCATATAGGCCAGTTGACGATCACGAGCGCAGGGTGTCGGTCTAATAGCCTCACTTCAATAATCTTACTTAAGCCTCTTACTTACGATCTCCGTAGGGGGTTAATGCCGTGAGTGCACCTCATGCGGTGCACTGTAGGCATTTCTTAAGGTTCTTTGCAGCGTCCCTTCGGCCCCTAGCTGCAACCCCTTTCGTTCCTTTTACTGTAGTTCCTTTTCATATTCTCCTTCTTCCATCTTACTTTCCTCAACCATCTCCTAACAGTTGATTCGTTATGCAACTGCGAGGTCTTCCTCCTGTTACACCTTTCAACTTTGTTGTCAGTTTCTGTTTCGGCTCTGAATGACCTCACTGGTCCCAGTGCTTTTCCTCTGGCCTAAATTCTATATTCAATTCAATTCTTACTTCCGCTCCCAGTTAGGGTTTTCAGCCTGTCAGTGGGATCAGTCGTCTCCCCTACTCTTGTCTATACTCAGAAACTGCCTCTCTTCTTAACTGTTCAATTGTTGGCAAGTTATTCTTTACCAGGATCTCAGGTGCTCCGTCCCTCCAGCGATCAAGTGTTCTACCTCTAGATCTCCTTCCATCAAGTGTCCAGTCGCACCTCGTCTTCGCAGTTCTGTTTTCTTCCATTCTCATTAGATGACCCATCCATCTCAGCTTCCTTTCTCAGTTTTATCCGTTATAGGAGCCGGTCCGCTGGTATAGTGGTTAGTGCCGTGGATTGCCACTCAGAAGTCGCGGGTTCGCGTCTCCCCCAGGGCGATGAAAAATCACCGGCTCTGTATCATAATCAGTTACAGCTGCAGTGCGGTGGGAGGTTGAAGCCAACATTCTTTGGAGGCTTGAATTTCCAGCCAGTGGCCCCTTCGGTGCGCTTGTTCTATGTGAATAGGTTTCGTCTACCGAAATAATAATAATAATACTTCTTGCCATCTGACATTCCCATTCCTAACTCTGTCTCCTCTTGTTTTCTATACAAGAGTTCTCAAGGTTTTCGTCTCTGAGGCCTGAATTCTCCTTCAGCCTTCACTTGTCATAGTGCAGCTCTCAGACCCATAAGTCATTATTGGTGTAAGCAATATTTCGAATGTGGCTTTGTGTCCATCTTTTGGTACGTAAGTGTCTTTCATTATCGGATAAAGTGCCTCAGAGCATTTATTGTATTTCTTTATTCTTTTGGTGATATCCTCGCTGTTATTATTACCTCTGTTTGTAAACATAGATATTGGATATTGGAATGTGTGTGTGTTCTTCATCCCTGTGTTTCTTATCATGATTTGTTGGTGATTGGCGTTGCTTGGTGATTGTTAATATTTCTGTTTTTTCTATGTTCGTCTTTAAACCCGCTACTCTCAAGTAGTCATTTAAGAATTCCGATGCGCTTTCGGAAGCATATTTGTTATATGTCTAAAAAGCTAGATCATCTGCAAAAATCATGACGTCTCCTGAAACACGAATTTTTCACCTAAATGATATGTATAGAAAACCGTCATTGCCTAGGGGAGGATCGCGTAGGCATAAATGATATATATATATATATATATATATATATATATATATATATATATATATATATATATATATATATATATATATATATATATATATATATATATATATTGTATATATATATATATATTTATATATATATATATATATATATATATATATATATATATATATATATATATATATATATATATATATATATATATATGTAATCGCATATATAATTTGATTTGCAGATGAGACCACTGATTAACAACCTGTCCTTTAAAATCAGAAAATAAGAGAATGTAGACAGAAGCGATAGATAAAACGCTTTCCAAACTGTCACAGTCATTAACAAACGTTATCATTCATGTACATGCAAACCGGTGATTTGTAAAGTTCTTTACTGTAACATAGACAGACAATGCGGTGGGGAGGTATACTCAGGTCTGGCTTTGTTACGGGGAATAATGGTCAACTATAAGTCACTGAGAGCTGTATCATAACTGGCGAAGAGAGAGAGAGAGAGAGAGAGAGAGAGAGAGAGAGAGAGAGAGAGAGAGAGAGAGAGAGAAGAGAAAACTGTGATCTATTCAATGGCTGTAAACGACATTAAACGCTGAAAGAATACTTTCAACATTGACATACAGCCTGCGTAGTAAAGTTTCAACGTAAATCTGTTGGCAGAAGACCAGTTTACATGCGTACATACATTAGTTTAATTTTTTTATATATATTGCACAAAAATACACAAGCATATATATATATATATATATATATATATATATATATATATATATATATATATATATATATATATATATATATATATATAGAGAGAGAGAGAGAGAGAGAGAGAGAGAGAGAGAGAGAGAAAGAGAGAGAGAGAGAGATGAATAGTAAAGACCCTATGAAATGTATTTATGTTTAATGATACCAATAATATTCATTGAAAACAACCTTATATCAGTACTGTCCAAATAAGGCCCAAAAATATTCTGCAATATTTTCAGAAACATCCTCCATTTTCCTTCAAATGTTCCCAAATCCTGGAGCGTTCATTTTACACAAACGAGGGTTTTGTTCCACGTGATCCAGACTACAATTTATTTCCCAGTCACAGAGACAAATTCCTGCTGGCTTTACGAGGAGGTGAAATGCGGCTTTGGAAAAAGGTTGGAAATACTTATATTTATCAAAATATGTAGTATGCTGAACAGTTGAAAATATGTGTGCAGACAATATACAAAAGTATATATATATATATATATATATATATATATATATATATATATATATATATATATATATATATATATATATATATATATATAAACGATAAGATCAAACGTCTTGTCACCATAACTACTGACGAAGGAATGAAACACTTCAGCCAATAGGAATGTACTACTCTCATGACGTCACCATTTGCGTTACAATGACTGGAAATTGTGGATAACTGTTTAACTTTCATTGTATCAGCTTAGTGTTGTAGGTATTGCTATTTAATACTAAATATTAAATGAATGAAAGCATCCGAAGCCTTAGAAAAAGCCAGATAACTTATGCATAACACTTAGTATTCCCCAAGACAAAAGTGCTCCTTATGAAAGGTTGTGGGTCCCCCCGAAATAACTGTGCTGCCATGTTTAATCATTGTGGGAGATAATGTTTGCACCCTAACACTGAAATGGCATCGCAAATTCAGAGAAAAATAGAATACCAAAAGGAGGGGTGGCGTTTGAATGTGGACATACGAAGTGCAGAAAAGATTGTTTTGGGTGAATTGTTCAGAAGTGAATGTGTATAACTTTGGTATCAAGTGTATGTAGTCTAAAGAACAACTAACAGTGCTTTTATTTTGCATTACCATTTAGACTCTATGGAAGATAAATAAGTAAAAATGTGCTGTTCACAGACTCTACGGAGAATATTTGACATTGAAGGATGTAGTTCAGGTGATGAAAATATGGAAGAGAGTGCTTCTAGAGTCTCAGTCTCAATGCTTACAAAGTAAATATGCTAAATTCCCCGCATATCCTGAAATCTTATGTAATTAACGAATAAATGTGCAGGCAAAGATAAGTGTTCTAATCCTCAAGGTTGAGATACATTCTTCACTGACACCCACCAAATGTTAATCTTGGGGAAGGGATCGCAGAATGTTTTCTCCAGATTCAGTAATAATCATCCACTTATTTGTACTCAAGTAATTTTATTTGACATTAAGAGAGGCCCTCATTAACAGAACCATTAGTAGAAAGCCTAATCTCCTCTAAAATTCGTTCACGGAGGTCAAAATCAATAGAAATATAAACTTGGTTCGCTGGACAGGTCAACACTAGCAGTTGTCAGAGAGATGACCTCTGTACTTTTCGGAGTCAACAGACACTGCAAATACGAGAGAGAGAGAGAGAGAGAGAGAGAGAGAGAGAGAGAGAGAGAGAGAGAGAGAGAGAGAGAGACAGATTGCAATTCAGCACGATGCCCTGAGGACATATTGACATCCACCCAGAGTTGCAACGTGACACAGGTAAGGAAAAGCATTTCAGAAATCTGGAAGAGTAACTGTGGGTCAACACCTGGAGAGGACTGCACCTCTGGAAGGCCAGAGGATCTGCAGTGTGAAGCGAAATCATATATGCTGACGGTGTGGGAAGATTAGTATTCTCTCTCTCTCTCTCTCTACCTGTTTCTTGTGCCGAAGTAAACTGAACGCGGGATGAATTATTGCTACCGAATTTGCTTTACTTATAGTCTTTTGAATATCATTCTTCATTATTTACACAAATTCCCAATATTCATGACTCCTCTTCTTGCAACAATGCACTTAAATGCACAAACATGAAGTCTCCACCTCCATTTTAAAATCATTCATAAAACACATTCATCTAAATGACAAGTATCCATAGATCGATTTTTCGCCTAAATAATTAATAACAAACAAATCAGTACATAGTTAGTAAACGAAAACACTTAAACCCAAAATTAATTTTGTGGGAAATCGGAACAAATAAAGTGGTATGGCTCCCCCTGCGCTTGCTGAAGATGAGTCAGCGGTTTTAAAGGGAGCATTGTGCTCCACGGGGACGAACCTAAAAATTATCGGTTTAAATAATGTTTGTCTTCTGTTTCCTGTTTATCTAAACATTCGATTTCATTGGTGGATAAATTACCTCTGATTGACAATGTAAATGTTTCCGAAGTTTGTGCAGACATCCAAATACTCGAATGAACCAATTCTTTCTCTATCCTGTGTATATATATATATACGAGTATATATATATATATATATATATATATATATATATATATATATATATATATATATATATAATAAGCATTAAGCTACAAACGTCCTTTAATATCAATTCGCTCTACCTCGGAAATAATATATTTTCATATATGTTACCGAAGGGAATTTTTTAGTTGATAATAAGTACGCCGTCCCATGGGGTCGAACCAGCGAAGGACAGGAACTCAGGACTACAGGGACGCATTAACCCGCGCGGCCACAAGAGAGGTATAAGTGGATATCGGCTCCCTATACATATCACCCGTCGAACTCAGGTGTTTGTGTTTGGAGACGATATCCACCCACCTCTGCCATGTTGACCGTGTAATGCGTTTGTCACACGCAGCCATATTATGAAGTTTTTATCACATCACCGTGATTCATATACAAGCATTAAGCTACAAACGTCCTTTAATATCCAATTCGCTCTACCTCGGAAATAATATATTTTCATATATGTTACCGAAGGGGAATTTTTTAGTTGATAATAAGTACGCCGTCCCGTGGGGTCGAACCAGCGAAGGACAGGAACTCAGGACTACAGGGACGCATTAACCCGCGCGGCCACAAGAGAGTATAAGTGGATATCGGCTCCCATATACAAATCACCCGTCGAACTCAGGTGTTTGTGTTTGGAGACGATATCCACCCACCCTGCCATGTTGACCGTGTAATGCGTTTGTCACATGCAGCCATATTATGAAGTTTTATCACATCACCGTGATTCATATACAAGCATTAAGCTACAAACGTCCTTTAATATCCAATTCGCTCTACCTCGGAAATAATATATTTTCATATATGTTACCGAAGGGGAATTTTTAGTTGATAATAAGTACGCCTCCCGTGGGCTCGAACCAGCGAAGGACAGGAACTCAGGACTACAGGGACGCATTAACCCGTGCGGCCACAAGAGAGGTATAAGTGGATATCGGCTCCCATATACAAATCACCCGTCGAACTCAGGTGTTTGTGTTTGGAGACGATATCCACCCACCTCTGCCATGTTGACCGTGTAATGCGTTTGTCACACGCAGCCATATTATGAAGTTTTTATCACATCACCGTGATTCATATACAAGCATTAAGCTACAAACGTCCTTTAATATCCAATTCGCTCTACCTCGGAAATAATATATTTTCATATATGTTACCGAAGGGGAATTTTTTTAGTTGATAATAAGTACGCCGTCCCGTGGGCTCGAACCAGCGAAGGACAGGAACTCAGGACTACAGGGACGCGTTAACCCGCGCGGCCACAAGAGGTATAAGTGGATATCGGCTCCCATATACAAATCACCCGTCGACCTCAGGTGTTTGTGTTTGGAGACGATATCCACCCACCTCTGCCATGTTGACCGTGTAATGCGTTTGTCACACGCAGCCATATTATGAAGTTTTATCACATCACCGTGATTCATATACAAGCATTAAGCTACAAACGTCCTTTAATATCAATTCGCTCTACCTCGGAAGTAATATATTTTCATATATGTTACCGAGAGGGAATTTTAGTTGATAATAAGTACGCCGTCCCGTGGGGTCGAACCAGCGAAGGACAGGAACTCAGGACTACAGGGACGCATTAACCCGCGCGGCCACAAGAGAGGTATAAGTGGATATCGGCTCCCATATACAAATCACCCGTCGAACTCAGGTGTTTGTGTTTGGAGACGATATCCACCCACCTCTGCCATGTTGACCGTGTAATGCGTTTGTCACACGCAGCCATATTATGAAGTTTTTATCACATCACCGTGATTCATATACAAGCATTAAGCTACAAACGTCCTTTAATATCCAATTCGCTCTACCTCGGAAATAATATATTTTCATATATGTTACCGAAGGGGAATTTTTAGTTGATAATAAGTACGCCGTCCCGTGGGTCGAACCAGCGAAGGACAGAAACTCAGGACTACAGGGACGCATTAACCCGCTATGGCCACAAGAGAGGTATAAGTGGATATCGGCTCCCATATACAAATCACCCGTCGAACTCAGGTGTTTGTGTTTGGAGACGATATCCACCACCTCTGCCATGTTGACCGTGTAATGCGTTTGTCACACGCAGCCATATTATGAAGTTTTATCACATCACCGTGATTCATATACAAGCATTAAGCTACAAACGTCCTTTAATATCCAATTCGCTCTACCTCGGAAATAATATATTTTCATATATGTTACCGAAGGGGAATTTTTTAGTTGATAATAAGTACGCCGTCCCGTGGGGTCGAACCAGCGAAGGACAGGAACTCAGGACTACAGGGACGCATTAACCCGCGCGGCCACAAGAGAGGTATAAGTGGATATCAGCTCCCATATACAAATCACCCGTCGAACTCAGGTGTTTGTGTTTGGAGACGATATCCACCCACCTCTGCCATGTTGACCGTGTAATGCGTTTGTCACACGCAGCCATATTATGAAGTTTTATCACATCACCGTGATTCATATACAAGCATTGAGCTACAAACGTCCTTTAATATCCAATTCGCTCTACCTCGGAAATAATATATTTTCATATATGTTACCGAAGGGAATTTTTAGTTGATAATAAGTACGCCGTCCCGTGGGCTCGAACCAGCGAAGGACAGGAACTCAGGACTACAGGGACGCATTAACCCGCGCGGCCACAAGAGGGTATAAGTGGATATCGGCTCCCATATACAAATCACCCGTCGAACTCAGGTGTTTGTGTTTGGAGACGATATCCACCCACCTCAGCCATGTTGACCATGTAATGCGTTTGTCACACGCAGCCATATTATGAAGTTTTATCACATCACCGTGATTCATATACAAGCATTAAGCTACAAACGTCCTTTAATATCCATTCGCTCTACCTCGGAAATAATATATTTTCATATATGTTACCGAAGGGGGAATTTTAGTTGATAATAAGTACGCCGTCCCCGTGGGGTCGAACCAGCGAAGGACAGGAACTCAGGACTACAGGGACGCATTAACCAGCGCGGCCACAAGAGAGGTATAAGTAGATATCGGCTCCCATATACAAATCACCCGTCGAACTCAGGTGTTTGTGTTTGGAGACGATATCCACCCACCTCTGCCATGTTGACCGTGTAATGCATATACATATATGTATATATATATGTATATGTACATACATATTTAAAACTTTGCAAATATAGAAAACAGAAGAAGAAATGATCTTGAAACGAAACTGGATTCCTCTAGACCCCGTCCGCCGACCTGTCACCAAAGGTTTCATGGGTCGTACATTGCATAAAATGAATCCCATTAAACGTGAAAGTATTCGTTTGTTCTCGATGCCTCATTAAGAGCAATGAAAAACCGTTTAATGGGTTTCATTAATTGCTCTGCATTGTGTGACTGAATCAGTTCCCTTTAATGAGAGTCATTTACTATTACTGAGCAATTGGTCAGAGTTTTTTCTAACTGTGTATATCATTAGAGTTTTGGGTTAGATGTCTGTACTATTTTCTTGAATCATCATTGGTATTAACAAGAGACGATACTGAAGACTTTAAGTCATTGTAACATATCTGTAACTATCATTCTATATATATATATATATATATATATATATATATATATATATATATATATATATATATATATATATATATATATATATATATATATGTGTGTGTGTGTGTGTATGTATGTATGTATGTATATCACTTCATATATGTAAGTATGCATATATGTTCACATGCATTAGATACATATGTATATATATTTATATACATATATAGCCTATACTGTGTATATACACATTTTTTACAGGCCTTCGCATAGATACACGAACCTGTGATAAATAGAGAGAGAGAGAGTGTAACCCAATCCTTCAGTCGGCGCTGTTAGTGAACACAGCAATTCGTGCACACGCCATTCGGTGATTTATGAATTTCCGATTTGCAACATTTTCTGTCTGGGTTTGTTGTCGGAGTATTTATGGCAGAACAAAAGCCATTCAAGGTAATACAGCAATTTTTCAGTGCACGCATACTAATAATGTGTGTGTGTGTGTGTGTGAGAGAGAGAGAGAGAGAGAGAGAGAGAGAGAGAGAGAGAGAGAGAGAGAGAGATCACTAACGCCCTAAATGGCGAATATGATCAAATAGTAAATATATGGGTTATTGTGTTAGCGTGTCCACACAAATTAATGGCGGTAAGAAAGTATTTCCGATGTCTTTTCTTTCTTTATTTACGATTGATGAGCAAAGTTATAAAGATTCGCTCTGGTCAGTAGCTGGATAGGTGATCGCTTAGACAAACCAGATTGTCAGCATATAGGCCAGTTGACGATCACGAGCGCAGGGTGTCGGTCTAATAGCCTCACTTCAATAATCTTACTTAAGCCTCTTACTTACGATCTCCGTAGGGGTTAATGCCGTGAGTGCACCTCATGCGGTGCACTGTAGGCATTTCTTAGGTTCTTTGCAGCGTCCTTTCGGCCCCTAGCTGTCCTTCGCTGGTTCGACCCCACGGGACGGCGTACTTATTATCAACTAAAAAATTCCCCTTCGGTAACATATATGAAAATATATTATTTCCGAGGTAGAGCGAATTGGATATTAAAGGACGTTTGTAGCTTAATGCTTGTATATGAATCACCGTGATGTGATAAAAACTTCATAATATGGCTGCGTGTGACAAACGCATTACACGGTCAACATGGCAGATATCGTCTCCAAACACAAACACCTGAGTTCGACGGGTGATTTGTATATGGGAGCCGATATCCACTTATACCTCTCTTGTGGCCGCGTGGGTTAATGCGTCCCTGTAGTCCTGAGTTCCTGTCCTTTGCTGGTTCGACCCCACGGACGGCGTACTTATTATCAACTAAAAAATTCCCCTTCGGTAACATATATGAAAATATATTATTTCCGAGGTAGAGCGAATTGGATATTAAAGGACGTTTGTAGCTTAATGCTTGTATATGAATCACGGTGATGTGATAAAAACTTCATAATATGGCTGCGTGTGACAAACGCATTACACGGTCAACATGGCAGAGGTGGTGGATATCGTCTCCAAACACAAACACCTGAGTTCGACGGGTGATTTGTATATGGGAGCCGATATCCACTTATACCTCTCTTGTGGCCGCACGGGTTAATGCGTCCCTGTAGTCCTGAGTTCCTGTCCTTCGCTGGTTCGACCCCACGGGACGGCGTACTTATTATCAACTAAAAAATTCCCCTTCGGTAACATATATGAAAATATATTATTTCCGAGGTAGAGCGAATTGGATATTAAAGGACGTTTGTAGCTTAATGCTTGTATATGAATCACGGTGATGTGATAAAAACTTCATAATATGGCTGCGTGTGACAAACGCATTACACGGTCAACATGGCAGAGGTGGGTGGATATCGTCTCCAAACACAAACACCTGAGTTCGACGGGTGATTTGTATATGGGAGCCGATATCCACTTATACCTCTCTTGTGGCCACGCGGGTTAATGCGTCCCTGTAGTCCTGAGTTCCTGTCCTTTTGCTGGTTCTGACCCCACGGGACGGCGTACTTATTATCAACTAAAAATTCCCTTCGGTAACATATATGAAAATATATTATTTCCGAGGTAGAGCGAATTGGATATTAAAGGACGTTTGTAGCTTAATGCTTGTATATGAATCACGGTGATGTGATAAAAACTTCATAATATGGCTGCGTGTGACAAACGCATTACACGGTCAACATGGCAGAGGTGGGTGGATATCGTCTCCAAAACACAAACACCTGAGTTCGACGGGTGATTTGTATATGGGAGCCGATATCCACTTATACCTCTCTTGTGGCCGCGCGCGTTAATGCGTCCCTGTAGTCCTGAGTTCCCGTCCTTCGCTGGTTCGACCCCACGGGACGGCGTACTTATTATCAACTAAAATTCCTTCGGTAACATATATGAAAATATATTATTTCCGAGGTAGAGCGAATTGGATATTAAAGGACGTTTGTAGCTTAATGCTTGTATATGAATCACGGTGATGTGATAAAAACTTCATAATATGGCTGCGTGTGACAAACGCATTACACGGTCAACATGGCAGAGGTGGGTGGATATCGTCTCAAACACAAACACCTGAGTTCGACGGGTGATTTGTATATGGGAGCCGATATCCACTTCCTACGCCTGTTGTGGCCAATAGAGAATGCGTCCCTGTAGTCCTGAGTTCCTGTCCTTCGCTGGTTCGACCCCACGGGACGGCGTACTTATTATCAACTAAAATTCCCTTCGGTAACATATATGAAAATATATTATTTCCGAGGTAGAAAGAATGGATATTAAAGGACGTTTGTAGCTTAATGCTTGTATATGAATCACGGTGATGTGATAAAAACTTCATAATATGGCTGCGTGTGACAAGCGCATTACACGGTCAACATGGCAGAGGTGGGTGGATATCGTCTCCAAACACAAACACCTGAGTTCGACGGGTGATTTGTATATGGGAGCCGATATCCACTATACCTCTCTTGTGGCCGCGCGGGTTAATGCAATGTACGACCCATGAAACCTTTGGTGACAGGTCGGCGGACGGGGTCTAGAGGAATCCAGTTTCGTTTCAAGATCATTTCTTCTTCTGTTTTCTATATTTGCAAAGTTTTAAATATGTATGTACATATACATATATATATATACATATATGTATATGCATTACACGGTCAACATGGCAGAGGTGGTGGATATCGTCTCCAAACACAAACACCTGAGTTCGACGGGTGATTTGTATATGGGAGCCGATATCCACTTATACCTCTCTTGTGGCCGCGCGGGTTAATGCGTCCCTGTAGTCCTGAGTTCCTGTCCTTCGCTGGTTCGACCCCACGGGACGGCGTACTTATTATCAACTAAAAAATTCCCCTTCGGTAACATATATGAAAATATATTATTTCCGAGGTAGAGCGAATTGGATATTAAAGGACGTTTGTAGCTTAATGCTTGTATATGAATCACGGTGATGTGATAAAAACTTCATAATATGGCTGCGTGTGACAAACGCATTACACGGTCAACATGGCAGAGGTGGGTGGATATCGTCTCCAAACACAAACACCTGAGTTCGACGGGTGATTTGTATATGGGAGCCGATATCCACTTATACCTCTCTTGTGGCCGCTCAGCGGGTTAATCGTCCCTGTAGTCCTGAGTTCCTGTCCTTTGCTGGTTCGACCCCACGGGACGGCGTACTTATTATCAACTAAAAAATTCCCCTTCGGTAACATATATGAAAATATATTATTTCCGAGGTAGAGCGAATTGGATATTAAAGGACGTTTGTAGCTTAATGCTTGTATATGAATCACGGTGATGTGATAAAAACTTCATAATATGGCTGCGTGTGACAAACGCATTACACGGTCAACATGGCAGAGGTGGGTGGATATCGTCTCCAAACACAAACACCTGAGTTCGACGGGTGATTTGTATATGGGAGCCGATATCCACTTATACCTCTCTTGTGGCCTCTCAACTCGGGTTAATGCGTCCCTGTAGTCCTGAGTTCCTGTCCTTCGCTGGTTCGACCCCACGGGACGGCGTACTTATTATCAACTAAAAATTCCTTCGGTAACATATATGAAAATATATTATTTCCGAGGTAGAGCGAATTGGATATTAAAGGACGTTTGTAGCTTAATGCTTGTATATGAATCACGGTGATGTGATAAAAACTTCATAATATGGCTGCGTGTGACAAACGCATTACACGGTCAACATGGCAGAGGTGGGTGGATATCGTCTCCAAACACAAACACCTGAGTTCGACGGGTGATTTGTATATGGGAGCCGATATCCACTTATACCTCTCTTGTGGCCGCGCGGGTTAATGCGTCCCTGTAGTCCTGAGTTCCTGTCCTTCGCTGGTTCGACCCCACGGGACGGCGTACTTATTATCAACTAAAAAATTCCCCTTCGGTAACATATATGAAAATATATTATTTCCGAGGTAGAGCGAATTGGATATTAAAGGACGTTTGTAGCTTAATGCTTGTATATGAATCACGGTGATGTGATAAAAACTTCATATATATATATATATATAATATATACATATATATATATATATATATATATATATATATATATATATATATATATATATATATATATATATATATATATATATATATATATACGTATATATATGTTTCATACACCAGAAAAATTTATTCGACATGACTACCAAGAACTGCAAAAACAAAAAAATTTTATTCTCTGAATTTATACTCAAAATCAATAACAGAAAAATCACGAGTACCGCATATTTACTGGACTGCAAACGTGACATAGTCGACATCTGTTTCAACCGGTTTCATAAATTGCGAAGGAATTGCCAGAATGAAATCTATGGACGAAACGCTTGAATAAATTGGAAGTTTTCCGACGAAAGACACCGAAGCTAAATTTTGCTAGATGTACGACACAAAAGGACAAAACATTATGGAGGAAAAACACGATTATGTTTCTCTCTCTCTCTCCCTCTCTCTCTCTCTCTCTCTCTCTCTCTCTCTCTCTCTCTCTCTATTCAGTTTAGTATTTGGTGTTCTGTCATGAGAAGAATTGTCAGGAGTATTTTTAAAGGCTCTCTCTCTCTCTCTCTCTCTCTCTCTCTCTCTCTCTCTCTCTCTCTCTCTCTCTCTCTCTCTCTCTCTCTCCAGTTTAGTATATAGTGTGTTATGAGAAATTTTTTAGATATTTTTAATGGTGATGGGATAAATGGTACGTAATCATATACCGTAAAAGTTAATATTCTCAATAGATAAATAATAATAATAATAATTTTTTTTGTCTTGTCACAGTCATCCCATTAGACTGAGTGGTATTTATAATGTGGGGTTCCTTGTTGCATCCTGCCTCCTTAGGAGTGCATCACTTTTCTCACTATGTGCGCTGTTTCTGGTTGCACATTCTTCTGCATGAGTCCTAGAGCTACTTAGGCTTCTAGTTTTTCCAGATTCCTTTTAAGGGATCTTGG
>NC_089747.1:43812289-43817289 GCF_040412425.1 Macrobrachium rosenbergii | reverse complement strand
ACTTGCTGTATTACCTTGAATGGCTTCTCCTCTGCCATAAATTCTCCGACAACAAACCCAGACGCAGAAAGTCGCTCTAATCTAAAATGAAGGAAAATGTTGCAAATCGGAAATTCATAAATCACCGAATGGCGTGTGCAGGAATTGCTGTGTTCCCTAACAGCTCTGACTGAAGGATTGAGTTACACTCTCTCTCTCTCTCTCTCTCTCTCTCTCTCTCTCTCTCTCTCTCTCTCTCTCTCTCTCTCTCTCTATTGAAATGTTCTATTATAATGACTCCTAAAACTTCAGTATCGTCTCTTGTTAATACCAATGATGATTCAAGAAAATAGTACAGACATCTAACCCAAAACTCTAATGACATTAACAGTTAGAAAAGCCTGACTAATTGCTCAGTAATAGTAAATGACTCTCATTAACAGGAACTGATTCAGTCACACAATGCAGAGCAATTAATGAAACCCATTAAATGGTTTTTCATTGCTCTTAATGAGGCATCGAGAACAAACGCATACTTTCACGTGTAATGAGATCCATTTTATGCAATGTACGACCCATGAAACCTTTGGTGACAGATCGGCGGACGGGGTCTAGAGGAATCCAGTTTCGTTTCAAGATCATTTCTTCTCTTGCATTCCACATATATATATATATATATATATATATATATATATATATATATATATATATATATATATATATATATATATATATATATATATATATATATATATATATATATATATATATATATACATAACTATAATGATATGCGCACTAGAGCTTTATAATCAGCAGTGAACAACGCGGGCTAAATTCTAACAGTTTACCATTAGCCACAATAACCAGCACGTTATCTTGAAACTGACACAGCAAAAAATAAGTAAAGCTGACTTATAAGATAAAAAAAAAAACAACCACGGCAGCTAATCACGCCAAAATAAGTTTCCCTTCAAAATGCGGCCTGCAAACCAAAGGGAATTCACTCTGCAGATTCCCACCAACACCAGACTCGCTCTCGGGCTAATCAAGCCCAGTAGCTGCAGCGTCATATCAGGTAACAAGCGACCCAAACACACGATCCCGCTTCCGGGCTGAATTCCGCCCAATTATGGGACCTTTTCCCAGGTATCAAACACTCCGGGTTCTGGGGCGGCTTGTTACAGGATTTGGGGAACAATGGCTGGTTCCCGACTGCGCTGGATACGCTCTTGATGGCCAGCTAAGCTAATCCAGAGAGAGAGAGAGAGAGAGAGAGAGAGAGAGAGAGAGAGAGAGAGAGAGAGAGAGTAGATACTCGTTAATATGAGATTAAATATTTTTTCAGGATAAATACTGTAGTTCTTTTACTCAATATAGTCTACCAAGGAAAGCAAGGCTGAGAGAGGGAGAGAGAGAGAATATGGAATGATATATAAGGTTTAGGCCAAAGGCCAAACGCTGAGACCTATAAGGTCATGAGCGCCGAATGGGAAATAGAGATTAAGAAGGTTTTTAAGGTATAACAGTAAGAAAACCTCGCAGTTTCGCTATGTAACAATTGTTAGGAAAAGGTGGAGAGCTATAGTGAAGAAATAGAATATGAGCTGAAGTGCAGTAAAAGGAATGACAGGGGTTGCGGCTTGGGCAGAAGGAACGCTGCAAGGAAAGTTAAGTATACATTAGTTTAACCAGACCACTGAGCTGATTAACAGCTCTGCTAGGGCTGGCCCGAAAGATTAGACTTATTTTACGTGGCTAAGAACCAATTGGTTACCTAGCAACGGGACCTACAGCTTATTGTGGAATCTGAACCACATTATACCGAAAAATGAATTTCTATCGCCAGAAATAAATTCCTCTAATTCTTCATTGGCCGGTCGGAGAATCGAACGCGGACCTAGCCGAGTACGATATCGACCCATCCAATGAGGAACTGACGCTGCAAAGAACCTTAGGTAATGCCTAAAGTACACCTTGTAAGTTGCGCTGACGGCAGTACATCCCAGCAAGTAGAGAGAGGGAGATAAAGAGAATCTTAAGCAAAAACCTGATTTTAATTAAAATCCGAGTCAGGAGATAAAGAGAATCTTAAGCAAAAACCTGATTTTAATTAAAATCCGAGTCAGGAGATAAAGAGAATCTTAAGCAAAAACCTGATTTTAATTAAAATCCGAGTCAGGCGATTCATCACATGTCCAAAAAGTAAAGTCTGTTTAGACATAATATCTAAAAGATACAAATCAAAATAGTCATTATGTCAAAATACTTACTACTTCTGTTCAGAAAGGTCCCCATAATCTAGCGACATTATTGTAATCACATAAAATATCTGTTATGGAATAAAGTATATGAATCTACAAGGAGTGTTTTTAGTACAGAAATTATGGAACATAATTCACTTCTTACAACAGCAATCACGTCTCAGTTACTCAAGGGAGGTAATTCTTATAATACTGAGGAAGATTGGAAAGGTATATCTTAACCAAGTTTCAAGGAAAGGCGGAGAAAGGCAACAACTTGCTGAAGTTATGTCAGATTACACCAGGATTCTACAAACGACGTCAGAATTATATGAACATCAGCTTAGCAATAGACTAGGTTTATATATATATATATATATATATATATATATATATATATATATATATATATATATATATATTATACATATATATATACATATATATACACATATATATGCAAATTTCGTTGAATTGTATGGTTTTTTTGATAGCTGATCAACTTCTTGTTAGTTTGAAAATATTTTCAAAATCTTCTCCGTTCTTCCAAATTCAGTTGATGGACAAAAAAACGAAGACAAACTCTTTGTTCCATTTACTAAAAACACAACACCACAGCCGGTCTGTCACTCGTCGGGACCTCTTCAAAGTGTATAATCTGGACATAGCGTCATGTTGTTTTGTTACAGTTTGCGGACGGATATGTAGCGTCGAAAACAATAATAATACAATAAATCATTATAGTACTAATAAGTACATTTCAATCCTTCATTGTCAATGACAATGAAGGATAAAAATGAAGCCACAAAATTAGCCGAAGAATTTAAGAATTCCTCCCTAAATTTAACCGTAGAATTCAGCAGAGAGAAACCCCTTCCTTTCCTAGACATCCTCATAACACAAAAAGGGCAAACGTTCGACACCAAAACCTAGACAAAAGCAACAAACGCGGGAGGTGTCTTCACGCACGTGGGGAAGGAGTGCCCGGCATCTTAAAAGCGATCTGTAGTGGCTGCCTACATTAAGCGAGCTGTAACCCACTGCTCCACGTGGCGCGAGAGAGTCAAACAGCTCTTGACAAATAATGGCTTTCAAGACAAACTGATCGGAGAAGGAACAAGAAGAATCGAACAGTTCTGCACCAACGACGCCAAAATACGGAGTACAACGATAGATTCGAGGAAGAGAAAAAGACGATCACCACCATCATCAAGAGAGGAATAACACCTAGAGCCCCGTTCGAACGCGTTTGCTGCAAACCGAATTTGACGGTTTCTCTCATAATGAGAAATGATACCAGCCCGAACCCAGACAAGGAAGACAGTACCAACGTCGTTTACCGCTTTGCTTGCCCAGAGAGGATGTGTCAGTCCTCTGAAAAGAAGTACGTTGGCCTAACTTCCACCGCACTAAAAAGACGCTTACAGGCCCATCGAAATAATGGATCCATCCACCAACACTACATAGGCCATCACAACCGCAAACCTACGACACAAGAGCTAGTGGAGAATGCAGATATCATCTACACAGGACATAACCGCCGTAGATTAATCATAGCAGAATCTGTTTGCATTTTATTGCAAAAACATGCATTGAACAGACAGCTAGAAGCAGAAAGATCACTCTCTTAACTACATACAACGCTAACATAAGAAACAACTATAACAAAAGCAACAACACATTTTAAATCACGCGCTTTCTCTCACTCCCCCCCTTCTACCCCACCTGTCCCCGTAATCCGTATACCTGCATTTCTATTTCTGATTTGTTTATTAACACCAGAACACGTGGTTTTTGGTTCTCATTGTTGTTTTTCACATAGTAAATTGTGTGTTTTGGACGATACATATCCATCCGCACACTGTAACAAAACAATAGGACGCTATGTCCAGATTATACACTTTGAAGAGGTCCCGACGAGTGACGGAATAGCTGTGGTGTTGTGTTTTTAGTAAATGGAACCAAGAGTTAATCTTGGTTTTTTGTCCATCAACTGAATTTGGAAGAACGGAGAAGATTCAGAAAATATTTTCAAACTAATAAGAAGTTGATCAACAATCAAAAAGCCATAGAATTCAACGGAATTTGCATACAAGAAAAACTTTGCCCCAAAAGCATATATACATATATATATATATTTTACATGTATATATATACACACACACACTATATATATATATATATATATATATATATATATATATATATATATATATATATATATATATATATATATATATATATATATGTGTGTGTGTGTATTTGCTTTTGGGGCAAAAGTTTTTCTTGTATGCAGTTTTCGTTGAATTCTATAACTTTTTGATTGTTGATCAACTTCTTATTAGTTTATATATATATATATATATATATATATATATATATATATATATATATATATATATATATATATATATATATATATAATGTTAGGGTTATCTCCCTTTTTATGTTCTTTGTTGTATGTTTGTGTGGATTTTAGTCTTTCTCTTCTTACCTTGGTTTCTTTCGAGGTGTCCTTCATGGAGGATGTGCTATCTTTGTATATTTATTATTTTTAAGTATTGATATCTCTCAGAAAGGCGTATAGAGACGAGATCGGTAATTTCTTCACTTTAATTAGTACTTAGTATTATAAAGATCAGTACAAAATTTAACAAGTTACAATGATAGAAAACGAATCACTCTTGACTCAGTCTATATGGGGAACACTGAAGCGAGGGGAGAGGTACTCTCCCTTGAAGGACACAGTTCTCAACTCTTCTCTCCTCGTAGGTCTCT
>NC_089747.1:43794789-43807289 GCF_040412425.1 Macrobrachium rosenbergii | reverse complement strand
AGAGAGGGACAATAATCAATTACCATTCTTGGATGTTTTGGTGTTCCGACATAATGACAGTTTTAACACTTCCGTTTTTAGAAAAAGACTTTTACTGGTCTGGGTTCAAACTTTTATAGCGCTTGTTTTTATTATTTTAAACTAAATTCAATTTGTACTCTCCTCCACCGGGCTTATACTAACCTCTTCTTTGGGACTCTTATCATAAAGAAACAATTTTCTTTACAAATATTTTACTGATAATTGGTTTCATCTCATGTTTTCTTTGAACACTGCAAGAATTTCTTAAATAAGAAACTATCTCACTTGGCTGTTATAAGTTACAGTACTACGGAAGAAACTCTATGCAATATCCCATACAGACGATAAATTTAGAAGTAATCTGTCTGCAATAGAAAAACATTTAACATGTTGCAAGTCATTTTAATACCAAAAATCCACTTACAATAGGGTCCCTTTTAAATTTAAGATAGAATCTGCCCAATAATGCACCGTCAGTCGTATATAAATATACTTGCCCCAGATGTAATTTTGGGACTTACGTGGATCGACAAACGATTGCTGAGGTCAGAACAGATTCACATAAAGGTGTTAATAACCGTACTGGTTGCAGATTGTCCAATCCAGAATTTTCTAATATCAGAAATCATTCAAATATATGTAATACAAGTATTGATTATTCTGACTTCTCTGTTTTGGGCCAAACTTTCATCCACACGAACTGCCAATTTGGAATCGTTATTCATAAAACAGCTAGTTCCTAAGTTGAACTCACACACCACCTCTGTTCAGTTGTATCTGGCTTGAGCCAGTTTTTGCCGCTTCCTTTTCCCTTTTAGCTGGTCTGGCCTTCAACCTTTTAGTCTAGCAGGTGCTTTTATGAACTGTCTTGTTTTAATGCATATTTATATAGCATGCTGAGACTTCTCTTGAAGTCATTAGTTTTATTCCATGTATTTTAATTTGTAAATTTTCTTTTTAGCTTCTTGATGATGTAACAAAGTGTTACGAAACGCGTCGGCAAATAAATACCACCTACAGATGACTGACTATCTCTTGTCACCCTGTCCTGAGATATGCTGTACCTGCTTGCGCCAACTACTTTTGTTTTATATATATATATATATATATATATATATATATATATATATATATATATATATATACATGTATATGTATATATCTATATATATATATATATATATATATATATATATATATATATATATATATATATATATATATATATATACTTATATATTTGCATATATATGTGTGTGTATATATTAAATTATATATATATATATATATATATATATATATATATATATATATATATATATATATATATATATATATATACTGTATATATATACACATACATACCGTTTTTCTTTCTTCTTGCTGAAAGGTGAGAAAGATATAAGTTTCATGAGATTACGGTGCAGGAAAAGCTAAACAATATTCCAGTGTAACTCCATTTTTTTTCTTTGGTAAGTGTTCCATACATTACAAAACTTAGCTTTTCTTGATTTTGTAATTATTAACGGCCATCTGATATCCATGTTGATATGATATATACATAATAGGCGTGGAAAAGATAATTGGTAAATGTAATCCATCGTTGCTATTACGTGAATGAGGTCATTCTGTCAAAATACATTAATTATGCATCGAACAATCTCGGTAGCGAAAACGCTGAATGGTCTTTCCAGAACTCGAGATATTTGATTAAGACAACTTTTATCCGGTAAACGTTGCGCCGGATAAACTCTCCATCCTTCAAAACTCGTTTTGGAGTTTCCATTTTTCCTTCAAAGACAAATATAATTATTGTTACAAACTGTTGAATAGAAAACTTCCGGTCTTCTGAATGAAATAAACACGAGCTTCCCTTAGTTTATTTTTACATAAATGATGCCAGATTCAAGATAAAGATTGAAATTTCCCTTAAGCCTATTGAAGGATATTTGCTAACTTTTCTCCTTTGTTAGAGAGGTTTGATGATATATTTAAGTAACGTTTAAATCCACTGTGTTCGGGTTAAGGGCGTGAAGCTGCAAGCATCACTTAGCAGCCTGGTAACCTCCTGGTACCATGAAAAAATGAAAGAAAGAACTCCAAACATTAACTAGGTCCTTGCAAGTTATTTTAGTTACATTTAAAACCTTTTACTTCACAAAAGCTAATAAAAAGAGTATTGCATGTTAGATCGTTATAATGCGAAGGGCCAATCAGTCTTCCAATCATATTCTCGAAAGCATGAATAAACTGACGGCTTTAACAAAGCCAAGTAAATCTTGTTACAAGCCAAAAATAGTGCCATGAAGATCATTTGATGAAAAAGGCTCTTTTTTCGAAAAACATTTTTGTTTAAAAATTTTTCAACAATAAAGATCAACTGCATTGTCTATGTTTAGAAGTGTAACGCCTGCAACGCTGCCTGTGATGGCCAGTCTAAGAATTCATTACAGACAAGATCTGACCATTTCTCTTCCTAATGAGTGCTTGCTAGTCAAGCCAGCCAACTCATTAATACTGTAGATTATGGAGGAATATGAATGTTGTAGGAGCCTTTAAAATTTTATTGTTCTTGGTATTTTTAAGGAGGCAATAATTTTTAGAAAACCAAAGTTAGCCAGACATTGCAGCATATCCCATGTTTTAACTGTGAAATGGTTAATGTTTCTCTGTAATTTTATCAGTAATTTTATATGCTTTTTATTTTATTGAAAATATATCTTATTACTAATCTTGGACTCCGTCTTGCCAGCCAATAGTTACTGAACACTTTTTCTAATAATAGAAGTTGCAATACCTCCTTTTAGGCTTGAGAATGTTATGAAAAAATGACGAAACGTGTAGTAAATAAAACTCAGTGATTCATAATGCATTTGAGGCTCATCTTATATATATATATATATATATATATATATATATATATATATATATATATATATATATATATATATATATATATATATTCATTCAAAAAAGTTACAAGCTTTCAAGGACTAATTCTCCTCTTCGTCCAGTAGCTGGATCATTTTACTGCTACCGGAGGATGGAGACAGTGAGTTCTTGAGAGCTTGAGACTTTTGTGAACACACACACACACACACACACACACACATATATATATATATATATATATATATATATACATATATATATATATATATATATATATATATATATATATATATATATATATATATATATATATACATACAGTTTTTCAAAAATCATCTATAGTGTCCTTAATATATTTTTGCATCATGCACTCGATATCTCACTTCTCATAATGCGAATCTCCCACTTTGATTGTGCCATAATCTAAGTCCCACAATACAACACGGAGATAAAAATACAACAAAAAGAAAAATAGCCAAAATCCGCACCGCTAATCTCCACAAGATTAAATCTCCTTTATTAACCGGCTTTCCTCCCTTCTACTCCCTTACCTCCCTACCTCCTTTAGAACTCTTAAAGGAGAGAGAGAGAGAGAGAGAGAGAGAGAGAGAGAGAGAGAGAGAGAGAGAGAGAGAGAGAGAACCAGTCATCTTCTCTTAACAAGCTTAATCGCATTACGTTTTACTCGAGGTTCGAGCGATCGGCGAAAGGCAAAGCTTTCAGTCCCCAGGCAACGAGATTCTCCAGTTTTGCTTCTCCTCCTCCTCCTCCTCCTCCTCAGCTCCTGTTTCTCCTGCTGCTGATTAAATAAATGAAAAATCGGATTCCTGTAAGACGCCTTATTCCCTCCAGATCAAATCTGCAGCGAAGGACTTAACTTTTTTTTTTTTCCATTTGATATCTGTGGTCTCTCCAGTGTAAATTGTTTGAGAATCGTTAAACTGATTTTAGAGGATTATCCATAAGAACAGTTATAAGTAAGTAAGATTTCTCTTGAAATCAGCCTTTATTGGAAAGAGTATCTCTCTCTCTCTCTCTCTCTCTCTCTCTCTCTCTCTCTCTCTCTCTCTCTCTCTATATATATATATATATATATATATATATATATAAATATTAAAATATCCCTGTCTTGTATTTCAAGACACATTTCATATATCACCTTTCGTGTTTAATATTAAGTGAAAGTACCACAAGAAATGTTAGATGTATGAGGACTATTCACATTATAGATAAACACGAAAAATAAGAACCATTGGCATAATAGCTTGACATGACATAAAAACTATCGCATTATGGCTTAACATTTTAGATGAATTATAGAAACTGGATTAAGGCCGTATGTAGCTAAGAAAGGAAATGAATGTGAGACGGAAATCTATAATAATTTTTGAAAATGAATTAAAATCAGGATTACCTAAACTTCCCTGTTTTTAGGTAACGGAATCAGATAGTTAGATAGACAGGTGAAAATATATTCTCAAAGATCAACGGAAAATAACACTCATTTTGTAGACGGAAAAAAAGAACTACAAAATATTAAAAGGTAATTCATGAGCTATTCAGATTTATTTATTAATATGCAGTTAAAAACCAGGTTCCTAAGAAATAAATAAATGGAAATTTTAATGCACATGCCAAACAATCAAATTCCGAGCTAAAACATAGTTGCCATTGATTTCGGAATAAAAGTCTTATGTACCAAATGGGTGCGCTTTCGCCACAACCTTTACTGGAAACTCTTCACTGAGTACATTACATCATTTGACACTGAACTGAATTGTAAATTATCTGATGTCTCGGTTGTCCACTGCATGGAATTCCCCTGCCCTTTTAAACTTCACAAAACGTCAGACAAAGTATATGACAAGGAAAAAATGCGCAGAAGTTTTTTCGGCGCAGTCGAGTTTTCTGTGCAGCATATAATGCTGTATGAAACTGTCAGCCACGGCCCGTTAAACTCAGCCACGGCTCGGTGGTGGCCTGTGTCGTTGGCACTTAAAGCGGTGCCAGACGCGCAATCATGTCTAACCGTAACCTTAAATAAAATAAAAACTACTGAGGCTAGAGGGCCGCAATTTGGTATGTTTGATGATTGGAGGGTGAGTGACCAACATACCAATTTGCAGCCCTCTAGCCTCGGTAGTTTTTAAGATCTGAGGGCGGACAGAAAAAGTGCGGACGGACAGACAAATAGCCATTTCAATCGTTTTTTTTTACAGAAAACTAAAAAAATATAATATATATATATATATATATATATATATATATATATATATATATATATATATATATATATATATATATATATATATATATATATATATATATATATATATATATATATTGCAAAAGGGCAGAGCAGCTAAGGTAACTCCCAAAACGCACAGACAGGTCCCAAGTTATTCACAAAGGTCGCAACAAATAGAATTTACATGATTGTGAAGATCTTCCATTATAAGCGAGAAACTCGGTGGGCCTCAAAATGTGTCAAAATCGTCGACAGGATTTTCTTCTATTCGGGATGACCAAAACTTCTAGGACTTTCGAAAAGCCCACGTCCGGGGAGAGAGAGAGAGAGAGAGAGAGAGAGAGAGAGAGAGAGAGAGAGAGAGAGAGAGAGAGAGAGAGAGTGAGTAGGTACTATGCATACTTTCCTTAGAAAGGAAAGTGAAAGTTTTCTTTAAAGCCAGAATTTTTTATAGGGAAAATTTATCAGGAAATAATAAATGCAGAAATATTTGACACACTTTAAAAAAACGTTGGTTATAATGTTTAGCTCTTGATTAATAATAATAATAATAATAATAATAATAATAATAATAATAATAATAATAATAATAATAATAATAAGCTTTTTAGCAAAAGTAACGTAATTTCAAAATTCGAGATACAAATAAGTATATATATATATATATATATATATATATATATATATATATATATATATATATATATATATATATATACATACATACATACACATATACATACATACATACATACATACATACATACATACATACATACATACATACATATATACACATTATATGTGTATATATGTGTATGGTGATATTGTTCGTAGAGTAAGGAAAAATTAATACTAAAGTTACTTCAACTATTGATTAAATTATTTTTTCATTATTTTTGTAGAGATTAATATATTTTAAACATGAGCGACAATTATAATGTTCTATTTTCTACATTAAGAAAATGACAAAAACACGGGAAAAGTTATGTAAACTTCAATTCCTTTTTCATACGCCCTATATTCTTATTTATCTACTTCCAGGTATGTGCATGAACTAGTAAAGGGAGATTTTCTGTCTGTAAGTACACTCTCCTCTGTAAGATTGGCTAATTAGATTATTCTGTCGTTATTGTCCTTAGCGTTCAGTGTTTTATGTTATCTATTTTAGTTTGAAATGTTTGTGATGTTTTGTAATAATTATATATATGAATATCTGTATATATATACATATATATTTATAGATGTATATACATATGCATATATGTGCGTGTTTGTATATACAGTATATATATATATATATATATATATATATATATATATATATATATATATATATATATATATATATACATGTGTGTGTATACTATATATATATATATATATATATATATATATATATATATATATATATATATATATATATATATATATATATTGTGTGTGTGTGTATACATACATATTGTGTATATGTGTATATATATATATATATATATATATATTATATATATATATATATATATATATATATATATATATATATATATATATATATAAGAAAGCCTGTAACATTAGAGAATTTTTCCCATGCTACGCAGTGTGGCCAATGACAACTAACTTGCCGGTAGTACGAGCATGTTCCATCACGGAATATACGGGTGAAAATTCCCATTCCAATTTTAGTATGATATTCATTCTTGGGTCGTTCGGTGCCTCTGTTATAAAGTACTTTTGTGTGCCAAGCTCCCCCCAATCACCAACCAAAAATGGCAGAGGGATTTTTCCTCCACGCGCTGTTCCGAAATAGACAATTTGGCCAGAGGTTTCAGCAGAATTACATCCCAGATTTTTTTAAATACAGTTCATGAATATAAATGGGTCATTCATTATACGAGGCTGATGCTTAGCATAATTTCTATGCATACCATTTGGAAGACGACGTCAATTCCAGGGAGAATTTTAACTAAGGGACTTCTTAGATATAAATAGGAGGCTGTTCTATAGGGGTTGATTACCATACTGGTTGGGTTCTATGTTAGGAGGAGAGTTTGTTCTATGTATTCTCTTATGCATACATTCATACATACATACATATGAATATATACACATACACATTATATATAGTATATATATATATATATATATATATATATATATATATATATATATATATATATCATCAAAGCGATGAATCAAAATTCTCTATCAGAAACCTCAGAGATAATCAACAATATTGTGTCAGGTTGAAATTGACTACTGAATAAATGGAGAGAAGTTATAAGCAACGATTAATTGGTTACATTTTTCCGTCAATCATTAACATGTGTCCTCAAAAGTCTCTGAAAAAAAAATTATATATATTCTTCTGGATGGATGTACGACAGATTATATTTGTTTTTCGTGTGCATGCACGCACTGTATTGGAGCGTATGAAGAGAGGCAAACAGATCCAAATTACAGGAATGCCAAGGAACAGAAATTGACAGAAAGAGGCCTGAGACATCACAAAACAAGACCTCCGAACAGGACACGGCGAATTTATCAATGACGAATTCTGTCCCTGTCGCTCGTCGAGAGAAACGTCAAATGACTCGGTGGTATTGCATTTCGTACCAGTGTTCTGAGGAGAACACGACATCCCTCAAGTGTTGCAGCGTGACGACAGCAAGCAATAACTATTTCACAATCTGGACCGTGTAAGTGCGGACCAACACCTGAGGCGTGGGGGGGTTGTGGGGGGGGGGGATTGTTGGATGCCTTTGTAAGGCGAGAGGTGAAAAGGGTGGAATGGAATGTTCGTGTTTTGAAGGGTTGCTCGCCCTCAGTGCCTGGCAATTGGGAATATCATTCCAGCGCTTGTTCTGTTCCCGATTCCTTTTATTCAGTGATTTGTAATGTTGGAATTTCAATGCTAATTTTTTAAACGTAAAATTTTGTTTGATCGTAAGTTTTGCTGCTTGATGTTATCTGGGCGTCGTTTCCTTTCGTAAAATAAAATGAATTGTTCGTTGGCTTTCATCTTATTATGTCTTATATATTTGGCGTTATTTATTGTAAAACGGTATCAGTATATTTCCGATTTTTTTTTACAATCAAATTAAATGGGAATTTAAATATAACTTCTTAACATCTTTATTGTAACGAAATTGTTATTACTCGCTTTTGAGGAAAGGAATTGCTTTCAAAACTTACAATTCTCTTTGTTTATAGTTTTACATTATGTAATACAAACGATCAAAATATATTTATCAGTTTTTTTTTTAATGAAAATGTGACATATTGTCCCTAAACAAAACTACAGTGAACCCCGACACAGACTCCTCGCTCTCTCTCTCTCTCTCTCTCTCTCTCTCTCTCTCTCTCTCTCTCTCTCTCTCTCTCTCTCTCTCTCTCTCTCTCTCTCTACGATTGTTTGTACATAGATATGTAATTCGTCTTTGTAATTCGTCACAGCAATTTGCTGTCAGATAAATAATCACTCGGGATAATCCCCGTCAAGTATATTCTAATTGTTGTTTATTTATGACATTTTTCTTGGAGAGGTAACCAGTGTTACATGACCTACAGGAAAAAAAATTAAATTCGTCATTTACTTTGATTAAGTCACTTAAATGTAAAGGTTATTCACAAAGGGAAGTTGCAGTTAATCAGTCTTCACTTTTTTCCATCGTTCGATTGCCTTTAGGGGATTTAGGTTATTTTAAATAAAATCACCCAAATTTAAGAAAAGTAATGACACGCAGACGCATAACCACTCATGCACAAGCATCACACACACACACACACACACACACACACACACACACACATATATATATATATATATATATATATATATATATATATATATATATATATATATATATATATATATATATATATATATATATATTAATCAGTAAGCTACAAACGTCTTTAATATCCAATTCGCTCTACCTCGGAAATAATATATTTTCATATATGTTACCGAAGGGAATTTTTAGTTGATAATAAGTTCGTCGTCCCGTGGGCTCGAGACCAACGAAGACAAGAACTCAGGACTACAGTGGACGCTTTAATCCACGGCAAAAAGCGTCCACTGTCTTAAGTTCTTGTCCTTCGCTGTTCGAGCCCACGGGACGACGTACTTATTATAAACTAAAAATTCCCCTTCGGTAACATATATGAAAATATATTATTTCATAGAGCAATTGATATTAAAGGACGTTTGTATTACTGATTGTATATGAATCACGGTGATGTGATAAAAAGTCATATATATATATATATATATATATATATATATATATATATATATATATATATATATATATATATATATATATATATATATATATATATATATATATATATATGTACGTGTGTGTGTGTGTGTGAAAGTCTATGCATGTGTGGCTATGCGTCTGCGTGTCATTACTTTTTTTAAATTTGGATGATTTTAGTTAAATTAACCTAAATCCCCTATAGGCCCCTTAAATGATGGAAAAAATGAAGACTGAATAACTATAACTTCCCTTTACAAATAACCTACTGGTTTGAACTGGACACTTAATTATTTCACTAGAGATATTGTAAAAATAAGAAAAATATTAAATATGATGAAATACGGACAGAAATAAAACAACTAAACAATGAGAGGAATGAAATGCACGGTTACAGTGCCTCTCTGCATTACAAAGAATCCTATTGTGAAATATTAGACCACGGACATTATATGAAAATAGCAATAGTTCAAGGGAAGGAAATAGTTCTGATTTTTTTTTTTTATTTCTGTTTCGAAACCTCGGTTGTCCATTAGTGAATCGGCAGCGCTTTGTTTGTGAAACTTTAATGTCATGTTACTAAATAAAACTGTTATATTGGACCTATTCATGAGTACGGACAGGTGGCTTTGGTAGCATTTTTGTTTTTCTTTCTAAAGTTCACATACTCTCGCAAGCGCGGGCTATAATATGCACATGCATATATATATATATATATATATATATATATATATATATATATATATATATATATATAAATATTGTGTTATTATAATTACATGTATGTGTATTATATATATATATATATATATATATATATATATATATATATATATATATATATATATATATACTGTATATATGTTTATGTGCGTATGTATGTATGCTTATAGATAGTAATGAGTAACATTTGTCAGTCATATACTACGATTTTTCGACATCAAGGCAATTTTCTATATATACACTGACGTATCAATCACGATACGTATACATACATACATATATGTATGTACACATTTATTTATATATATATATATATATATATATATATATATATATATACATATATATATACAGTATATACATATATATACAGTATATATATATATATATATATATATATATATATATATATATATATATATATATATATATATATAGGAAAACTCCTATTATTTTCATAACCCTACTATATTTTCTGAATGGCAGGCCTGACTTAACCCATTGTTTGGGATCATCTGATTCTGCGCAGAATTACACCCACTAGGTGTAGTTCAGCTCGTGGAATATAACAACATATATATCCATGATTTATCTTTCCCATTTCCCTCCTCTCTTATTCAGATGTCAATAATTGATGACGCGTCACTGAAGCTTCTCAGTCTCTTCAGACCTTTTTACGACTTTTCATTCTGCATCTGAACCAAGAAAGGCTGTTTACGTGACTTGCGATTCCTTGAAAATTTCATGAACTCTTCAATTAAGTCTGGCTGCTAGTTGTGTTGAAGCCTGGATGATTTCTTTTGTATTTGATTCTATTTCCTTTTTGTTTGTATTTTACTAATTGGACCTCAAAAATGGATCTCAATTCTATTCTGTTCTGGTGATATAGGGTTTTTCAGTGCCCTTTTGTGATATGGACTGTTGGTTTTCATATTTGAAGTTTCTGGTGATGACATATATACTGTTCTTTTTCAGAACAAACCTTTCAGTTGATATTTTAGGGGATTGAACTTGACCACCGTGCCAATTATGCTTATGGTTTCAAATCAAATTACACCCACGTGGCTTGCAGTGAAACGTTTGAACTTTATATGGATGAACCGAAACTTATAATTTTAACACCTGAAAATTATATACAAATGTAATCATTACTATGTTTTAATTATCTTCTGAAGGTAATGGTTATGTACTTCTTAAATAGAATCTGTGGATGAAGTCTATTTTATAGATTTCACATTTTACTTGTTTATCAAAAGATAATTTAAATCTCTCTTCTCACCAAAGATTCTTAGAAAAAGTTAAGTATACCTTAGTTTAACCAGACCACTGAGCTGATTAACAGCTCTGCTGGGGCTGGCCCGAAGGATTAGATTTATTTTACGTGGCTAAGAACCAACTGGTTACCTAGCAACGGGACCTACAGCTTATTGTGGAATCCGAACCACATTATAGCGAGAAATGAATTTCTGTCACCAGAAATAAATTCCTCTAAATTCTTCATTGGCCGGTCGGAGAATCGAAGGCGGGGCCAGCAGAGTGCTAGCTGAGAACGGTACCCACACGTCCAATGGGGAACAATGATTCTTAAACGAACGAATACTTGAAAAGATAAAGAGACAAAGATCAGAAGAAGGAGGAAGGTTGATGAAAACTGACACGAACAAACCAGTGGAAGATGAATGATATCAAACATTTTGAGTAGTGAAGTAAACAAATACTTGAACGATTGTTGAGAAAGAATGCATGACCCTATATAATCTTTATTTCTTAAACTTTTCTCCGAAGTGGTTTTCATTACTTGACAGTAATTCGTTTTTATAAATGGGCTTCCACTGCTTGCATTTGTTTTCAGTTCTTTTATTCAAAGACAAGTAAGTGAGGATTCTTTTACGTTTTCAGTTCCAAGGGTCCTTAACCTTATAAATATAAACAGACATGGTCGTTAACTAGCTCTCTCTCTCTCTCTCTCTCTCTCTCTCTCTCTCTCTCTCTCTCTCTCTCTCTCTCTCTCTATATATATATATATATATATATATATATATATATATATATATATATATATATATATATATATATTGTTCTGCCACAGTCATCCTATTCGACTGGGTGGTTTTCATAGTGTGGGGTTCCGGTTGCACCTGCCTCCTTAGGAGTCCACCACTTTTCTCGCATTGTGAGCTGTTTCTAGTAACACACTTTTCTGCATGAGTCCTGGAGCTACATCGGCATCTAGTTTTGCCAGATTCCTTTTCAGGGATCTTGGGATCGTGCCTAGTGTTCCTATGATTATGGGTACAATTTCCACTGGCAAATTCCATATCCTTCTTATTTCGATTTTCAGGTCTTGATACTTA
>NC_089747.1:43749789-43789789 GCF_040412425.1 Macrobrachium rosenbergii | reverse complement strand
ATTTGATATGAAAGTAGTGAAACATTGACAATGCTATTAATAAAAATAGCCAGTAAAATCAACTGCCAGGGAATTAAAAGGACGTTGCGAAAAAATGCACAAACTGTTGATCGATGTGGCACGCGAAAATATCAAATAACGCCTCGCAGCTTGGATATAAATGCTCCAAAAATAGAAAACGGATAATGCAGCGCAAAATGAAATCCAACGCCATAACACAGATTCAACTTGTCCGCGAGATTGAGCAGCCATGAATTAGAGTAATGCATAATTGATACATCGGATTTGCATAAATGCATGCGCATTTAACCGAAAAAATTAACCCGACGCTAAATCATGAAGTTAGTTTATTGTATAAATGATAATGACGTGGATTGCAGTAATTAACATCATTGTATAATAAATGACTTTTTTCATAAATGATTCAATGCTGTTATTTGGCAAGTTTCAAATAATTATGCAAAATGTGATATCAAAGTTTTAGATTTAACAGTACTGGGAGTATTTCAGGGTTGTTCTTATAATAATAATAATAATAATGATAATAATAACAATAATAATAATAATAATAATAATAATAATAATAATAATAATAATAATAATAATAATAATAATAATAATAATAATAATAATAATAATAATAATAATAATAATAATAATAATAATAATAAACATCTATTGCATATCTAGATAAATATGGATGTAATTTGGGGGTAAGCTCCCAAGATTATTTCGAATATCCTGCGCGTTTAATATTTATGAAACAAATGGTCATACTTTTTTAAACCTAAATATAATCTGGAAAAGGTAAAATTCTTTACAGTTTCTATTCATGCAAATATTAATTGGAAAAAAAAATTGGAAATGCACACTCAATCAGACGCCCACTCACACACTGACACTGGAGAATGGTGAAAGTCTATTTTCATTAAAATGCATACGTGGAAACACGGGGTGTGAATGTATGAATGTATAATAAATACATTCATAGCCAATCAATCTGTATTCAAATAACTCCAAACTGGAATGCAAAAGCTTTTAGTTAAATTAGGGGTGCTTAATGCATCTTGCATTGGTGCGATTTTACGAATGCCGGGACTAAATCATTAATCACTCTATAACATCTGTTTTTATACCTAGATTTTTACTTTTGCATATTTATAAATATAACTTTGTGTGACTGCTTGTTATAGGCAAATAAAAATATTTCATGAAATTCTGCAGAAGTTGATTCTTTTTCAGAAAGCGCGTGCCTCAGTGAAACTTACATACGTATTCAAATATAAGTTGTTTGAAATTTTTGTTGAGAGAAACAATGCCTTCATACATTACGTATACACTTTTATTCCTAAATCCTTGTTTCGCCAAATCTATAACTCACCTGGTTTCTAACTCATATTTATCCATCATATCTAATCTTGAAGATTTTCGTGAATCAACCAGTTCCATTCTTCTCCCGTCAACAATAACTTTCAGCTTCCTTATTTAAACTATCCTTTTTAGTTTTCTGTTAAAGAAAACTATTGTGCCGGCTTTGTCTGTCCGTCCGCACTTTATTCTGTCAGCATTTTTATGTCCGCACTGTTTCTGTCCGCCCTCAGATCTTAAAAACTACTGAGAATAGAGGGCTGCAAATTGGTATGTTGATCATCCACCCTCCAGTCATCAAACATACCAAATTGCAGCCCTCTAGCCTTAGTAGATTTTATTTTATTTAAGGTTAAAGTTAGCCATAATCATGCCTCTGGCAACGATATATGCTAGGCCACCACCTGGCCTTGGTTAAAGTTTATGGGTCGCGGCTCATACAGCATTATACCGAGACCGCCGAAAGACAGATCTGTTTTCGGTGGACTTGATTATACGCTGTACAGAAAACTCGATTGTACCGAACAAACTTCGGTGCATTTTTTACTTATTTATTTTTTTACCAGTCTATGTAGTTTTGAGTCTCTGTGCGCATTTAATACAATATCTCTAGAATACTACAGCCACTGCATTTCCGATTCCTTTTCTCCTCAAAAACCTTTGCGCATTTATATCCAGGTATGTTAATAAAAAAAATGCATCTTCCGCTTAACTAAAAGGTAAATTTACCTTCTACAATTACCAATGGGCATTATGGCTACAATAAATAAGTTTATTGTACTTATGTTTTCAGTGAAAACTTAAGTTTATTTTTGTACCTGAGTTACATGTTGTATGTCATAAATATAATACAATATAATATATATATATATATATATATATATATATATATATATATATATATATATATATATATATATATATATATATATATATATATATATATATATATATATATATATTATGTATATTATATATATATTATATATATATTATATATATATATATATATATATATATATATATATATATATATATATATATATATATATATATATATATATATATATTTCCTTTGGCAGCCACGGAGATGCATAGGGCCTCGATGAACTCACACCACCGCATTCTGTCCTGGGCTAACTCCTCAAGATCTCCCCGACACTCATCTCCTGCTTCCCTCCTCATTGTTCCCAACCATGTCTCCTTTGGCCTACCTCTACCACTTCTATTTTATGTATATATATATATATATATATATATATATATATATATATATATATATATATATATATATATATATATATATATATATATATATATATATGTGTGTGTGTGTATATATATATATCTGTACTTTGTCAAACAGTGCTCTTGTTGTACTCTCTCTCTCTCTCTCTCTCTCTCTCTCTCTCTCTCTCTCTCTCTCTCTCTCTCTCTCTCTCTCTCTCTCATACAAAAGGAACAATTCAGGTTACTCTTTTTCTGACCGATGAAAGACGTAGAATGAGCATTCATTTATTCGTGGCATTCTTCCATTTCCGAAGAATGACAATATAATTATTAAATACTGTGGGTGCAAAAAATTCTCAGTCTTTTTTTCTGTCGTCATTGAATGAAAATCTCATTTCCTGCTTAATAATATGAAGAAAATTCCTTTCAATTCAGATTTTTCCTGTTTAGATAGCGGATTGCAAAATTGTATATTTCGACATCCCTTTCTGTTCTTTTTATTTTTATTTTATGTTTTTTTTTCTTGCAGAGCTACGTTTAATTCATCGAATTCATTTCAGAGCATAGTTACTACTTACATTTTAGATTAAATATGATACCCACACTTGTTGTGCTATAAGAATAAATTTAAATCCCATTGTATTCTAGAAATATTTAAAAACGTTAAAAACTGGAGTGAATTTTAACGTTTTTAATATATGTCCAAAATACAAAGAGATTTAAATTTATATTTTAGTTTATATCCTTATTAGAATTGAGGATATATATACATTTTCTTATTTTTTATTTAATTTCGGTTATAACATCCGAAATACAACGAGATTTCAATTTATATTTGAGATCATATCCTTATAAAAGATTGAGGGGAAATACACATTTTCCTATCTTTTATTTAATTTCGGTTATAACATAAGTTGTATTTGGTTAACGGTATTCCAAAGTCATTTATTCTGAGCGTATTTTAAGTAAACTTCTTTTATTAAATGCGGTCCTAAGAGTTTTTGAGGCACTGCTGATGAGTTTTGGGTTGCTATATAAACCTGAAGTTTTCTACAAGGGGTTCCATCCTTGTTTTAAGAGTTCAGTGATGATTGAAGTAGTGTCTGTTCTATGGTTTTTGTTTACTGATATCCCTAATAAGCGTTAAGCCTTACTGTTGAAAATCGAATTGTGTGTATTTTTACTTGTGTGTTTATGCGTAAATCTGACGGAAGAAAAAGTGTCGTATCAAAACGACAGAACAAAGAAACGAAAAGAATCAAATAAATAATATAACAATATTGAGACTGTGAAGAGTAAAATGTATGCATTAAAACATCAAACGCGGGAGATATTATGGCAAGAAAAGATTTAAACAGAGCAGGAAACGATAAAGATTTAAAAAGCATTCCAGCGAAGTGAAAAAGATTACAGTTGTAATGAATATGATAACGAAATTAAGTGAATCTGGAAACTAGGTGGGAAGTCATGAAAGCTGAAAAGTTCAAAAGAAAAAACAATTAAATAGCGTTAGAGGAATAAAGCGGAAATTATGTGTCACTAAGGAGAGATGTACAAAACAAATGTTCATGCTTTGAGTGTTTAAGTCAAGAGGGGATTTTAAAGAAATTAACAATATATTTTATTTTTATTCACTAATCATTACTTACTTTTCCAAACATGCGAAAATGTAAAGAAGACATTAATGGACGCCTATTCACTTAAACAGATTCACACCCAGGCACACTTAAGGATCCTCTGTTACGTGAGAATCTGTTTACACTTTACTGTTTAGTGATCCAAAAATTTTCAGTGAAATTAATCATTTTTATTTATTCACACTATGGCACATAAGTATCCTCCAATACATGGGCGTCTGTTTGCAATTAGTTATTGATAAAATAGATTAGTTAATTTTATGAAAGTGTCCCATTAGCATCTTACATTTGAAAGCCCTACTCCTCAAGGGGTAGACTCTTTCTTGGACAGTTATATATCCAGATGAGTTTCAGTAAACTTTAAATAATATTTCTGTTTGCACTTATTTACAGTGACAAACGAAATGTTCCCAGGTTAAAAGTCCATTAATGATAGTAAACCCCCCTCTCTCTCTCTCTCTCTCTCTCTCTCTCTCTCTCTCTCTCTCTCTCTCTTCTCTCTCTCTCTCTCTCTCTCTCTCTCTTTTGTGTCATCAAAATGCAGTTCATTAGTAGTCCCAGACTCAGCTCAAATCAAATATACCATGGGGAGTATTGTTCGAAATGAATTGCAATGAATGTTTAAACAAATATCGAAGATTCTTGGACTGAGAAAAATTCAAAGATATTATGTAAATTACTCTTTTTTTTTTTTTTTTACAATGTTGGAGTTAACTGTTGACTATGAAGTCAGAGAAATGACAGCAACAGCCTATAATCTTTTAAAACCAGAACCAAAACACAAAATCTTACAAAAAAAAAAAATAGCAGATATTTTGCATTCTAAAAGAAAACACCAAATAAAATACAAGAGCTTCAAGCAGCGCATCTACTGTATATTAAAAAAAAAGAAAAACCAATTAGAAACATCAGGAACAAAAGCAAAACAAAAACTCGCTTTTAATTCAACATCACAAGAAAACACTCAGAAACGACCAATCAGGAACGCGAAAAACAAAAAAGTTTGAATTCAACATCACAAGAAAACAATTACAAACCACCAATCAGGAACGCGGAACACACACACACATACACAAAACGCTTTCAGTGGGCAATAGATCAGCAATAACGGAAAACGCGTTGAAACACTGGCTGTTAGGACGCAGTGAATTAATTCGACAACATGGAGCAATGAGCGACCTCATAAAAGGGTTGTTATGGCGCTCTCGGGGCCTTTCGGGGCCTTTCGCGGGCGCGCCGAATAATCTGGCGTGAAATGATGTTGTATTAATGCGCCCTACATGCCCCGAATTAATGATCCCAGATTCAAGGTTTAAATGTGAGGAACGTTGTTGTTGATCAGTTTTTTGGTTTTTATCTTTTAACTTTATATCTTTGACTTCAGGGAAACCCTTGTTTAGATAAGGTGGGTGGGGGTATTATTTAAAACGTATACACACACACACACACACACACACACACACACACACACACACACACACACACACACATATATATATATATATATATATATATATATATATATATATATATATATACATGAGTGTATATATACTGTACATATATATATATATACAGTATAATGTATATATATATTTAAATATGTATAAATATGCATATGTATGTGTGTATATATATAAATAAATAAATATATACATATATATAAATATGTATATAAATTATATATACCTGTATTATATATATATATATATATATATATATATATATATATATATATATATATATATATATATATATATATATATTATGAATGTGTGTGTTGTAAGCGTGTACATGTGGGTAATGTTAAATAGATTAATGATGATAATAAATTATACAAAGCTCATCAAACACCAAAGATATGATAAAAGATGAGAGCTTTTTGAAAAGCACTAACGAAAAAACGAAAGCAAGAACGACAATATAAAAACAATAATGATAAAACCAGTGAATCAAAATATCAAAGACAAACCAACACAGAGACACAAATGTAAAAATTAATCAGCGTAAAAGTAATAAGCAAATTAGTTTAACTAATGCATAAAAACTGTAATTTTAGCAAAAAGAAAAGATGAGTGAAAAAAAGTTGTCATTAAAAGGTAAAACGAATGACCATAAAGAGAGAGAAGATAAAATCCTAAAGAAAGGGTGGAAGCGAAAAAACATTTAATTACCGTAAAAAGGTGATGAAAGATATGCAATATACGTCGTGAAGAGGAAATGAAATAAGAATTGTGAGAGATATGCATTATAGCAGGGGTGTGCAACCTATTTTCCCAAAGGGCCACGAACGACTCTGTTGGTATGGAGGGCCACCTTACCTTACTATTTCATGTTATTTACTACGATCGAAAACATATTATGTGAGATTATACTGATAAAGATAGATGATTAGTTTGTTACTGATTTTATTTAAATTAGGATCACAAACATAAGAATTGTTCAAAACAAAAGTATTTTCCTTACTATAGATGAGCAAATGAAAGGCTATTTATTATTATAATGTACAAACATAAATAATTACTTATTATTGGTTAACTGGGATCATTAACATAAGAGTTATCCGGGTTTCCTCTGAAATCTTGCGTTTTTACTTGTAGAAGCCATTATTAGTACAATAAAATCTTTCCTGCTGAGGGCCGCACTGCTTATTTAATTTTAGGAGAAAGGGCCCCAATGAAAGCCTTTGAGGGCCCATATATTGCATATTATATAAAAATATAAAGAAACTATATATATATATATATATATATATATATATATATATATATATATATATATATATATATATATATATATATAATATATATATATATATATATATATATATATATATATATATATATATATATATATATATATATAAATGTATAACTGAATCACGAAAATATGGAACGTGATGAATATATAAATAAAGATAAAATCCACGAAGAAACGGAAACACTGGAGTGCTGTGAGGCCTTTCGACACAGGACATAGCGTCGAAAGGCCTCGCAGCACTCCAGCGTTTCCGTTTCCTTCGTGGATTTTATCTTATGTTCTATAAGTAATGATAAAATGTCAGGCGAGACACTAAATATGATGTGATCAAAATCCTACTTCATGGTGAACTACACATACATATATTCTATAAAATGACAAACTGGCAACTTCCTATATTTGTAGGTCTGAGTGCAGCGGTGAATGTGGTGGAACCAGTCTGATCCGGTTTGCTGATCTGTGAACACTTGTCAAAATGCAGGGAAACATGGAGCAACGTTACGCCATCAAATTTTGTGTTAAACTTAAGAAAACCAAACAAGAAGCTTATGGAATGTTAAAGGAGGCCTATGGGGATGAACAGATGAGCCAAGTAAGTTTCTATCAGTGGTTTAACAGATTTTCTGACGGAAATGAACAGGTTGAGGATGAACCCAGATCTGGAGCACCAAAAAGTGCATGCAAGGAGGAAAACATTGAGGAAGTGCAAAGGTTAGTGATGCAAGACCGTCGAATATCTGTGAGAATGCTATCTGAAGCTGGTGGTATTAGTATTGGCACAGTAGAGACAGTTCTGACCGAAGATCTGAAGCTCCACAAAGTCTGTGCCAAGTTCGTGCCAAAGATCCTCTCAGACGACCAGAGGCAGTTTCGTGTGGAATGTTGCACTGACATTCTCGAAATGATAGAGGCTGATTCAGGTTTCCTGAATAAAGTAGTGACTTGTGACGAGAGTTGGGTGTTGACCTACGACCCTGAGGGCAAACGTCAGAGTGCTCAGTGGAAGCACGCGACCTCCCCCAGACCCAAAAAGGCAAAGATGAGCAGGTCGCAAGAGAAGGCCATGGTTATTCCTTTCTTTGACTCCCAGGGGCTCATTCACATTGCATGGGTTCCTCAGGGTCAAACCGTCAATAAGGAATATTACCTTACTGTTCTGAAAAGGTTCAGGGAGGAGATGAGGAAGAAGAGGCCTCAGCAGTGGAGGAGTGGTCAGTGGTGGTTCCACCAGGACAATGCCCCATGCCACAAGTCAACGCTGGTGACCACCTGGATGGCCGACAGGGGAATGAAAGTGGTACAACGCCCACCCTACAGCCCTGACCTAGCCCCTTGCGACTTCTTCCTGTTCCCACGCATGAAAGACAGCCTCAGGGGAATCAGATTCCAGTCAACAGAGGAGCTGAAAGAGGCATCGGAAAGTTACCTGAAGGGACTACTGAAAAAGGACTTTGAGGAGGTCTTCCAGGATTGGGAGAGACGCATGCAGAAGTGTGTAGTTGCGAGAGGCAATTATTTTGGAGGGGACAAAGTTGTGTAAGCTTATGAAAATAAATAGTGTCTCTCTGACATTTTCTCATTACTCTTACATTGAATATATATATATATATATATATATATATATATATATATATATATATATATATATATATATATATATATATATATATATATATATATATATATATATATATATATATATATATATATATATATATATATATATAATATATATATAACAGTAAAAATAAGCGATTAACTGTTGTCTTATTTTATTCATTAGTGTGATATCATTTATCAAAATAAATATTTCGAGGTATAGTCTCTTTGCCTGAATGTTCAAATACAATCTGGCTGATTTGACAAGTATTCATTTATTCTTAAAAATCATTCATTATTATTGTTATATATTATTATTTTTATAATTATTATTATTATTATTATATCAGTAGATGAAGCCTATTCACAAGGAACAAGCACACCAAAGGGGCCACTGACTTGAAATTCAAGCATCCAAAGAATGTTGGTTTCAACCTCCCTCAGCAGACCCCACACTGCAGCTGTAACTGATCATGATACAGAGCCATTGATTTTTCATCGGCCTTGGGGAGACGCGAATACTAACCCCCACACACGACATCTGAGTGGCTTGTCACAACACTCACCACTATACCAGTGGACTATCGGTAATAATTACGGTTAAATAGGGTTAAAAAAAGATCAGAAGTTCAGTTGAAGAGAAATCGAAAATTTGAAAGGTAATTAGAAAAGTCGCTTCATACAAGCCGAAGAAAATGCTTTTAATGCTTATGAATGATTGTTGTTAATTTCATTGCTTTGTCGAGTTTCATCTTATTTTATTTTTATTTTCTCTCTCTCTCTCTCTCTCTCTCTCTCTCTCTCTCTCTCTCTCTCTCTCTCTCTCTCTCTCTCTCTCTTTGTCAACAAAAAAGTTTGATATCATTTTGTAACGGATCTAAAATGAAGAAATAGCCTCTGAATGTATTTCGTGTTTAATTTTGGGAATGATTATGAGAAATTAGATGAGTCACATTGATAAAAAAATTTTTTCTTAAAACTGATAGAAGTTCTCTCAAGTCGGTAGGAGAAACACGAAAAGCTGTTAATTTATTCTATAATATTTTAATTTTTTTAGAGTTACCTTCAGTTTTTATTAATAGCAAATAGTAATTCTAGAAAAGGCGATTGGGCTCTACATTAACCCCCAAAAAAAAAAATTCAACTGTATTTCTGAACAAAAAGAATCAGTTGGAAAGCCGCTAAAATAAAAACTCGGTTAAAACCATGAAACCAATTGTTAAAGAAAATATTAAACAAACAAAGGCTTGTTTACACTAACATACAAAAATGGAAACAATATCAGTATTTCTAATAAAAACAAACTCTTTGTCATCTAACAAAAGGAAATATAAAAAAAACATGCACAATTAAACATACCTACATAAACCATAACAAAATAACAATAAAACTGATCAAAAAGCGTCGAAATGACACCGGTCTGGACGCCCCGAATCATTTGGGCAGCACCAAGCAATTAGCGAGCCCCATCAAGTTTTATTGAGTTTAATGAGGTTTCGTGAATGCGTCGAATTATTAAGGGTAAAGTGACATTGTTTTCCTGCGTCACTTTTGCTGGGGAAAATTCAGAGATCAGTGATTGAAGCTTAATAGTCAGGAATGAGATTAATTAAGTGTGTGGTTAATTTCTATTTTATCGCTTGAGAAAATATTCTTTTTCTTTATATTTTGTTGTCCGGCCACTATGCATTGTGCACCGGTGAAATGGCCTGGGTGTTTAAACAGAAAACAAGATTGCATTGTGGTTCACAAAATCGCATTTCATACTCGACTAGTGGAATAAGAATTGTAAGGGAAAATGCACACCACATTCACAATAAATCTGTTGCTACTGCAATCGCAGAGAAAAGTACACGAATTCATCAGAAGAGAGTCATAATGAAAGTCTATGTGATTTGGAATGAATATAAAACTAAAAAAGGGAAATGCGAACCGCGTGATTTTGCGCAGAGCAGGCATTAAATTGCTGAAGCTTACGTTTCATCGTTTCTGTTCAGTCGTGGTAAAATAATGCATGCCTTATTTATATGGCTCGGTACTACCTTTGACAGTTCATAGGCCGATTGCGTGCTCCGTAGACTTTATAATTCACAATAAGCGAAATGCGGAAAATAAAGACTTTAATCATAGGTACCCTCTCGAGATTAGGATGTCATGCCGGCTATGTAATTGATTATGCTTATTGTTCGCCCAGCGTTCGACCCTCCGACCGGCCAATGAAGAATTAGAGGAATTTATATCTGGTGATAGAAATTCAATTCTCGTCATAATGTGGGTCGGATTCCACAGTAAGCTGTAAGTCCCGTTGCTAGGTAACCAGTTGGTTCTTACCCACGTAAAATAAATCTGATCCTTCGGGCCAGCCCTAGGAGAGCTGTTAATCAGCTCAGTGGTCTGGTTAAACTTAGATATACTTAACTTTTTTCGAACTATGTTGATCATTTAACATTCTGATGAATCATTTATTCCTTTAGATACAGTGGTTTGGATTAAAATAATGATCGAAAGGAAACCAGGTTTGAAATAAAAAAAACAATTAAAATTGAAAAATAAATCAACTGATAAATAAATAACTGAATGAATAGATAAGTGGATAATGATACTAAATAATTATCAAGTACATGCAAACACAAAATGCATCAAAGAATTATATGTGAATATGAGATAGCCAAATAGAAATTTTTATTATTTCCAGTAAATAATAAGTAAATAAATAACTATGCCATTTTGTAAATAGAAAGGTAATTAAATGAATTTGCAAATAAACATCTAGTTAAGTGAATTTATAAGTAAATTATTAATAAGAAACAGATAAAATGTGGGCAGTTTTATGAATGCAGAATACAAATTGGCAGCAATATTCAGCAAATGAAACCATACGCAGGTTTCATTAAGAATTAATTGAAAAAATAATAAACAAAGGAAGGAAACAGAAAAGGAAATATACAGAACAAGTTTAGATGAAAAAAGGGTAGAACTGAAAATATTAAGTAAAAAGATAATAATAATTGAGGCATTTAAAAAGATTATTTTACTGAATAAGTAAACAAAGACTGATCATTCATAACTTATATAATAATTTTTTTAATATCGGTAAAATTTTAGATTTTAAAATTATTAGGTAACAAAAGAGTCATTAGTGAAGAAAAATGATAAATGTATAAAGTCATGTATTAAGAATAAGAATAAATAATCAGTTTTGTATAAATAGAAAATAGACATTAGCAAATAATGAATAAGATAGATAAGGAACATCGATAGATGAAAAAATATGAAGAAAGAATCAGGGGTGTCAAAATATATATCAATAATTTTGAAAGGTTGATTGATCGATAAACTTGTTAAATAAAAATTTGCTCAAAATAATGAAATATTTCTATACAGCTTCTAAAATTAATAAAAAATTAAAAGTTCGGGGATCAGCATATGGTTAGGAATCAATACACGTGTGATAATGATGATGTAAGTAATTAAGGGATAAAAGAAGTAAAAAAAATTAAACAAAATAAAGATAAGAAATAAAAAAATTACTTATACTATTTCCTGATAGTAAGAAAGTCATAAATAAAGAATTAAATAGATGAATTGATAAATAATTGGATATCCAAAAAAGAAGTAATCCGTTAAGTATATGACGGAATAAGATAAATAAATAAAAAAAAACCAATAAAAATATGGGACTCATAAAAATTTGAAAAAAGTTTAGAGAAAAAATTTAATGACAGTGCTTAAACAATTGAGTACAATTTTATTATGAAGTAAAACAAAATATGATAAACAATATTGTAGCTTACGCTTTGATTAAAAGATAATAATATTGCAGACAAAAACTAAATCAATATGAATAATTATAGTGTACACACTGTATTTATGTACATATACATATATATACATATATACATTATATTTATATATATAAACACATATGTATATATATATGTATATATATATATATATATATATATATATATATATATATATATATATATATATATATATATATATATATATATATATATATATATATATATATATAAGGTGCTGATATATGAAGACAGGGCGATATATCAAACCACAGGTTGACAAAGGAAACAGGCCATTTTCTACATTTGTCTTATCTTTATTCCGACGTTTCGTAACATTACCTTTATTACATCTTCTGGGAATCTGTCAATAAACATAATAAAATTATAAAACAATCTTAAATTTATTAAAAATCAAAAAGTAGTAAAAAGACTAAAATTTTACAATTGCAAAAATATATTTAAAAGCTAAGATCACCGACCAATCTTCAGTTCAGAGAGAAGAAGACTGAATAACACGAGAGAAAACAGGAGACACGTTAGCTAAGATACTGATTGACAAAATCAAAAGTATTAAAACAGTTATAATTGACAAAGTTCAAAATTCATAATAATATAAAGTAAAAAAGAAACAAAAACCTAAGTTAACTGCAAATCAAAACTGACAAATGAGCAATGACTAAGTAATGAGAGATTACATACTAAACAGAAATCTCTCAGTATCTGTCTGCTCAGTGATTTTATTTGACGATTTCTGTTTAGTACGTGATTTCTTATCACTTAGTCATTGCTCTTTTGTCAGTTTTGATTTGCAGTTAACTTAGGTTTTTATGTTCCTTTTTTACTTTATATTATTGTGTATTTTAAAGTGTCAGTTATAACTCTTTTAATACTTTTAGAGTAGTCAGTCATTATAGTTTTTTACTGTTTCTCTTTATTTTTTATGTCATTCTATAGATAAGTGACCCCGATGATGGGAAAAGTCATGTATTCCCGAAAGCTCGGCTGTGCCTCTGTTATATTCTCAGAAATAATAATGTCTGCAATTTTACCACGTCTTCTGGCTATCAGTCTCTCCTTAAATTGAAGTTTTCTAGAAATGACAACATAACTATATTTTACATACAAATGACAACATAACATATATATATATATATATATATATATATACATACTTGATTTAGTTTTATATATACAGTATATACATGTAATATTATTTTTGATTTAATCATAATTTTTAATCATAACGTAGGCTAAAATATTGTTTATTATATTATGTTTTACTTCATAATAAAATTTTACTCAATTGTTGAAGCACTCGCATTAATTTTTTACTCTAACCTTTTTCAAATATTTATGCGTACCGGTTTTTTTAATTGTTTAATTTCCTTATTCCTTTTTCACAGATTTTCTGGCGAGCTCTTTTTGCTGTAGTTTAATCATAAGAAAAGTATCACATGCCTAATGATGAAATTCCTTGTTTAGAACAAGACTAATGAATCAGAAGTGAACAATACATTACCAAGCATTTTTATATTTCTCTGCAATATGTTCATATTCAGTATATATATGTATGTATGCATATACATGTATATATATATATACATATATAATGTATGTATGTATATAATATACTGTACAGTATATATATATATATATATATATATATATATATATATATATATATATATATATATATATATATATATATATATATATATATATATATATATATATATTGACACACACACGCACATATATTTAATATGAACATATTGCAGAGAAATGTAAAAATGCTCGGTTATGTATTGTTCACTGTTGATTGGTTAGGCATGTTCCAAACAAAGAATTTCATCATGCAGCATGTAATACTTTTTTTTGTAATTAAGCTACAGCAAAAAGAACATACCAGAAAATCTGTAAAAGGAAAAAAGGGAAATTATACGCAACACAGGCTGACAAATCATCATATTGCGTGTTCATGAATTATTGAGAGTTAATTGCAGTACGTGTTTGGCATATGGCCTCTCTCTCTCTCTCACTCACTATTATCTATCGCTTGGTAATAGGAGAAAGCAAATCCCTGCCGTGAGTATCTAACTGTAATACATTGTATTAATATATATTGCATAACTGAATGTATATCGGTGAAATAGCACAATGGATGAAAATGTTAAATAATATCTCTCTCTCTCTCTCTCTCTCTCACACATAAATGAATTCATATCCGGGTGAGCTGAACTGGTTCAACAACATACAGCAATTAGTGAAAACCAGGAAGGTGGTTTAAATATACTGAGGTACGATTTCGCGGATGTGCTAAATAATTTCGCGTTAAAATGAATGCGTTACAGTTTTTTTCGCGCTTGTCCGGCACCTTCAGAATATTGATTAACGTCCAGGAAACAGAATGGGGTTTTACATTCATGAAGATTGCGGCTAATTTGAATTTTATCTCTATAACAAAGCGGAGTGAGCTAAACTGAATGATCAGTCAGTCATAATAAAGTTATCACATGGTCATATATATATATATATATATATATATATATATATATATATATATATATATATATATATATATATATATATATATATATATATATATATATATATATATATATATATATATATATATATACATATATATATATATATATATATATATATATATATATATATATATATATATATATATATATATATACATACATATATATATGTGTAGTATATATTTTTATATATATACATATATGGGTAGTGGTTAATGTGGCTTTTCTTAGCAACACTCACTTCTGGGTGTGACGTCCTTGCCTACACGAGTTAGTGTAGAAGAGACTCTTTAGTCTTGGCAGGCAACCTCTAGAAGGACACTCCGAAATCAAACCAGTGGATAGAAGGGAGTCTTTAAGCCTTGGAAGGCAATTCTTCTAAGAGAAGACTACTCAGAATACAAACCTTGTTCTCAAACCTTGGACTATGCCATAGCTATTGTACCGTGGCCTTGCAACTTCTTGGGTTTGCGTTCCCTCTTCTGACGGCACAATCTGACGTTTATCTCTTTTTCGTTCACTTTCCTGTTTTTATCGAAAAGTGTGGAGGACAGGCTGATGAGAAAGCAAAAGTTTCTCTGTGGATTATCAGGAAAGCGCCTTCGTCTTCACCTAATCTCTTCCTTCTGAGTGCTTTGTTTCGAAATCCATCCTGACTGTCCTCCTTGTTGGGATATCTTGCCTTACAAGGTGTGCCGGCCCCACCTTGCAAACAGTTGCTTCCGGCGTTTTTTTTTTCAATGAATTTTTGTAAATAATGTTAATACTGTTGTTGTTGATGGTATTGTTGTTTATTGTTCTGTTGAATTTTACAGTGTTACTGTTGTTATGAGTCTATTTATTAGTTTTGATGCTGATTTTATGTTGTCAGTTTTAATTCTTTCGGAAGACATTGAGCTGAAGCCTGGGCCTGTTACTCATTACAGGAAGAAAAATTGCAAAACTTTACTCAAATATTCGTTCAGGTCAGGTTTTCTTGATCTCCAGAGTTGATTTTATTTTTTATCTGAGACTCTTGTGTCAAGTCACAGGTTGAGTTTTTAATCCCGCGCAAAGTTTGGTGTACACACTAAGTCCGGACGACCTACTTATCGCCAGAAAAATTGGGAGCGTGGTTCCCATGAAGTTTTTGTTTTAAAATTTTAATAATAATAATAAGAATAATATATATACACAAATATATATTACACACACACACACACACACACACACACATATATATATATATATATATATATATATATATATATATATATATATATATATATACATATATACATACACATACATACATACTAAACCTACGCACACAACCCTAAGACGTCACAAGTCGTAGTAGAAGCAAATTGAACGCAATATTCTCTTGGGTACGAAATTGCGAAGGTTTTTCGATAAAATCATTATTTTGACCTTGAAATAACATCAAAGAGAAAATGATAGAGAATAAAGTTATTGATACTTTCCTCAACACCAAAACACCATTTGCTAACGTTACTTTGAAGTGCAGGGAATTCGGCCACATAAGTATTATTTACCTATATCGAACTATAGGTGATGTACATACACAAGATTTGGTGTTTAAGAAAAAATATCTTTCCTTGACGTCAATCATAGAAAAAAAATCAAATAATGTAATTATTTATGAAGAACTTGAAACTCGTTTTAATGGACGTTATGCGATGCATAAAAATAATATTTTACGGAGAAAGTTGTATGATTTTGACGGCGCTAGAATAATAATAATAATAATAATAATAATAATAATAATAATAATAATAATAATAATAATAATAATAATAATAATAGCTTTTCCACAGCATTTAATTTGTACAGAGTCTTCTCTATCGTTCTTACAATCTTTTCATCAGGTTTACCTAAGGGCACATAAAGAGTTCTGTTATCTTAGGTTTATTTCCTCTAACGTGTCGACTGCGCACTTGCGATCATCTCTGAGAGTACAGATCGAATGAACCGATATATTTTTGCCCACTTATTTATGACAGGCTGGGTGGTTTACAATTGGTGGGTTGGTCAACCTACTAACCAACACACCAATTTGTAAACCATCCAGCCTGTTATAAATACATGGCCAAAATATATCTCAGCTCATTCGATTTGTACTCTCGCAGGTGATCGCCAGTGTGCTGTCGACACGTTAGAGGAAATAAACCTAAGCAACAGAAGTCTTTATGTGTCCCTAGGAAACCTGATTTACCAGTTAAATAATAATAATAATAATAATAATAATAATAATAATAATAATAATAATAATAATAATAATAATAACCCTGTTAAACTGGATGATTGCATCATTCGTGTTAATTTTATATTGATTCTTCTCAATTTTCCATACAACTGATTTTTCTTCTTAGTTAATATTGGGCAATAATTGGCCGATGTTCATAATAATTTGGTAGAGAGAAACATATCAGCAGTGCGTGTACATCAGTTTTTGTACTTTTTATACAACAGGGAATGAAATATATGGTATAAACCCTTGGCATCCACCAACTTCAATAATAATAATAATAATAATAATAATAATAATAATAATAATAATAATAATAATAATAAAGGAAAATTATTCGCTTTCATGAGAAAATAGAGTGACGAACTTCAAAGAAGCGGTGAGCGAAGTAAAGAAACAAAAAACCATAATGAGCATTTTTGCATTTCATTTCGCAATGTCGAAAGACCTGGAATTCACTCCTTGCTTCCCTTTTCCTTGTTCCCTCGAGACTTAATTCTTTGTCGGTATTACTCTCCTTCCTAGCGTTTCTCTCTCATTTCGCTAAGAGCTGGAATAGACACTAGCTGATGGTTACTCACTCATGGTACTTCGAGCTTTTGAGAAGACGGTTATATACTTTATTATTATTATTATTATTATTATTATTATTATTATTATTATTATTATTATTATTATTATTATTATTATTATTATTATTATTCAGAAGATGAATCTGATTCATATGGAACAAGCTTCCAAAGAATATGGTGTCCATTAAGAAAAGAAGTAATAGACTATTGGGAAATACAGAAAGAAGAGATCACGTATTAAAAAAATAAATTAACAATTTAATAAATAAATAGATAAAAATGTAAGTAATTAATCAAAACACAAGGAGAATTGTATTAGGGTAGTAATTCATTGCATCTCCGCTTGACTTCTGAAATTCCAATTGCACGGCATCTTCAGGGAGACTGAAATTAAAGGGGGGTGATGAAAAAAGGAAATACTGAACTATTCTTAGTTATAAATCTGTCTACAATAAAAAAACTATTATTAAAAAAACTATCGTTCACAAGGGTAAAGAAAAAAGAATGAGCAAAAGGGATAAATCCAAATATAAAAGAGATGCAGAGAGATGACATAAAATCCTGAAAGCAAAGGAAGGTGATGAAAAAAGGAAATATTGAACTGTTCTTAAAGTTATAAATCTATCTACAATAAAAAAACTATTTAAAAAACTATCGTTCACAAGGGTAAAGAAAAAACAGAATGAGGAAACGGGATAAATTTAGATATAAAATAGATGCAGAGAGAGAGAGAGAGGACATAAAATACTAAAATAAATACGAAGAAGCGAACACAGTATCGTAAGAGAGAGAGAGAGAGAGAGAGAGAGAGAGAGAGAGAGAGAGAGAGAGAGAGAGAGAGAGAGTCTTAACTTCTATTGTATGCAGAAGGTCTGAAAACTTTCTCCCAATACAACTTCAAAGAACTTCTGCCTCCTTCCTTCCTCCTCGCCTGAGTTTTCCAAAACCGAGATACTCTTTTTTTTTTCTCCTACTTTTTCTCCTCTGTTAGGCTTTTCCTATGTGTCGATCTTCATACGTTGATTTTATTATTTTTCTAAACTTGGATCAGCTGTGTTGATGTTAGCCTGAACTGCGTTTACACACACACACACACAACGCACATATATATGTATATGTATATATATACAGTATATATATATATATATATATATATATATATATATATATATATATATATATATATATATATATATATATATATATATATATATATATATATATATATATATATATATATATATATATATATATATATATATATATATATATATATACTTACATATATATAAATAATAGTAATAATAATAATACTGATAAGAATAATAATAAAGGGTAGAAGGAGAGCATTAATGTTTTCTATCACAAATGCCGAAAAGTCCTGCTTCTATTAAATAAAAAATGGAAGTGACATATAATAACGGGAGGGAGAGTTTTCTTGGGGAAAAATTGTCAGATCACCATTTGTTCTGCGTCTCACGGAATCAGTCTGCGGGGAACCGTGGAAGTAAACGTGCTTTTTTAGAATAAGCTACATCTATACAAACGTACTCACTTGACTCGAAATCACACACACACACAAACGCACACACACACACACACACACAAAGGAAATAGGCTTAGCCATCTCTCATAACAATAATAATAACAGAAGTAATAATGATAATAAATTTGTTCCCTCCTATTTATAACCTTTGTGATTAGAAATTTCCGGCATCATCATAATCATCCCAGTTAACATTTGGCATCAGACGGTTACCTCTTTTGAAGTTGTTGAATCATGTCGGTGAATGAAAGTATTTAAATGAGAAATTTTATGTAAAGGCTAAAGAAATGAAGGACTTTCTTATGTATTTTAATAAAGAAGAGAGCAACCAGAAGAAATAAAGAACGCTATTTTTAACGGACAAAACGTGAAACAATAGGAGGATTACAGACAGTGCAGTTGGTAGATATTGCAAGAGAAATCAAAGACATGGACAGCGAATACAAGAGATACAAAAGGGATATATAAAAATCCGGATAAAGGAGACTGGGAACTGACGCACATAACTCCACTGTCTTCTTTTGGGTGATATCTGGAAAATCCTTCCCATTCAGGCAACAGAACTTATCTCAAGACTTCTTCTGCTTCTAAGAAGAAGAAAGAGAAGAAGGAAGGAAAAGTGTCAGAGAATGACTTCATGAAATAGAAAAAATACTTGGTGTTTGAAAACAAAATATATATTTATTGTCGTGTAGGAATTCAACAGAAGTGAATATATTTTACGCGATTTTTTCTTACAAGTGGAATTTTGTCCTCAGTTTCAAGCTTTCTAAAATCTTTTCCTAACCCTTAGAGTTTGAAGGGATTGATTTAAATTCGTCGAAAGGGAGATAGACTTAGATTTAGAAAAACGGTGCAAAAGATATTATCATTTACTCTTTACCTCAGTAGAAAACACACATTTATGCACGGATAGCTTCAGATAATCCCCGGTCAAGAACAAAGAATACATAAAACAATATTATGAGAAAGTCTTCCTAATATAGTGACTTCTGCCGTTCAGTTGCCAATTCTCTTTTAGCCTAACTGAAATGCTTTTGGCAGTCTGTGCAGTTTATTTTTATTATCACCAACGCCTTTGAGAAACATATTGAAACACTTTTACCAGTCGCTGCGGCTTCTGTTTGCTGTCACTTTTGCCCTTAACAATAAAAAGAAAACCACGCACGCGCGCGCACACACACACACACACACACACACACACACATATACAGCATTTTTATTTCAAAGCATCTTTCACTCCATAGAAGATCTTGCCGAGGAAAAAAAAATGAACGAACAAGTAAAAGGCAAAGAGGCGCGTTTAGAATCTTGCCGCCCAAAAAAGTATTCCGTACTGTTTTATCCTTCCGGGATCTCAGCAGAATTTTTAGGATAAAGGTTTTAGCTCCATCCCCCCCCCTTTTAAATCCTGATTGTGACCTCCGCAGCAGTATAGCTACCAGGTACTTAATTCACCACATTTTAATTCTTTCTGAATTATTATTATTATTATTATTATTATTATTATTATTATTATTATTATTATTATCGGATCTGCAAAAAGGAACAAGATCGCCTTTACAGCTCATGTTTTAAGAGCAAGCACTTCTGTGAGAGAGAGAGAGAGAGAGAGAGAGAGAGAGAGAGAGAGAGAGAGAGAGAGAGAGAGAGAGAGAGTCTTTCTTTAACAATCATATTGAAAAAAATTTTTTTTGAGTATTCGAAAAGTCTAATAAAATATTTTTGGTCTCTTTCCTCGACTGAGCGTTCCGGAACCCAAACTAATTAGCAGTTTCTGAAATGACTGACGGTAATAGAAAATACAATAATAATAATAATAATAATAATAATAATAATAATAATAATAATAATAATAATAATAATAATGGCAAGATTCTCTTAACAGAAAATAAAGTAAATAAAGAATTTTTCGTAGTTGATTAATAATGTATCAATATATCAATACATCAGTTAACAACATATTAATATATGACCAATCAATATATTGCTTCTCTAAGGTATAAACAAAGTTGAAATTGCTTTGTATGACGCAGAATATGGCCGTAAAAAAGTATTATTTAGATGACATCATAGATTACAGTAAACCTGTCTCTAGGGTAGACTGGGAGCAGATGTAAAGAAAATTGTTATGTGAAATACATCGAAAGTAAATACATCCATGATTATGAGGTTAATACGAGGGAACAAGAGAGCTGTTGTTAATGATACTACAATTTACTGTAAGAAATCTTTGAGTGATATTGACAACCATTCTGAACAAAATACATTTTATATGTGTGATTAAAAAAAGTTTGTATTAAGCTTGGATCCGAGTGTGATTATCGGAAGACGAGAAGAATACGGCCTTAGGATGGCAATAAAAATTATCCAAAACCAGACTCAATAATATAAAAAAATATATAACAAATATTTTTGTATGATATACGAGGTCATTTAATACCTGACTTTATGGATACATGAAAAAATATATCTCTCTGCTTAGTTCTGGTGTGAGGGAATAAAGGAATGATAGTTATTAAAAAAAGGGGTGGGGGGTTTGCTCGCGCGGGATCGTTTTGTTTGTTTGTGTACATGTGAGGATTTGTCTGTATGTTTTTTTGTTTTGTTTTACAGTTCAAGGCTTTTTTTCTCACTACAGCTAAGGTTTTGAAATGTTTGGATGTTTATTTCCACATTTTTTTCTGTAGGTTTTTTGTTTTTGCTACTTTGAGCGAGTCTTCCTCTTATTTCCTTATAACATCAAAACCCCCTCTCTCTCTCTCTCTCTCTCTCTCTCTCTCTCTCTCTCTCTCTCTCTCTCTCTCTCTCTCTCTCTTTTAAGGTGAGTTTACAACAGTATATTCGTTTTTAACTTTTATATCTGTTTAACATAACTCCCTCTCTCTCTCTCTCTCTTTTAAGGTGAGTTTACAACAGTATATATCTTTTAACATAACTCTCTCTCTCTCTCTCTCTCTCTCTCTCTCTCTCTCTCTCTCTCTCTCTCTCTCTCTCTCGTTTTTAACTTTTTTCCATATCTTTTAACATAACCCTCTCTCTCTCTCTCTCTCTCTTTCTCTCTCTCTCTCTCTCTCTCTCTCTCTCTCTCTCTCTCTCTCTCTCTCTCTCTCTCTCTCTCGTAAGTGAGTTTACCGCAGCATGTTCATTTCCACCTAGAATTTTTTTGTAACATTTCAAATCTCTCTCTCTCTCTCTCTCTCTCTCTCTCTCTCTCTCTCTCTCTCTCTCTCTCTCTCTCTCTCTCTTAAAGGTGAGTGTACCACAGTGTTTCCTTTCCATTTTTATCTTCTTTTAACATCTCTCTCTCTCTCTCTCTCTCTCTCTCTCTCTCTCTCTCTCTCTCTCTCTCTCCAAATATTATTTCCCCAAAAAGTCTCAGAATCTCCGGTCGTCGCGAATATCGGAAAATCCTGTCGGCATTTGCAGCAAACTTTGGGATCCTTCGCGTCTCGTTTATCCTCCGCAGCTTCTGGGCAATCATGCAAATTCTCTTGTGAGGATCTTCGTAAATATCCTACTGAGTCCTCTCACGCTTTCCGGCAGTCACCTGTTTGTCTCGTTGCGCAACTGAACAGGAAACTTTAGGGGCAAAGGTAGTTTTTATTTGACGGGACAGGTTTGACAGTCATGGTCACATGGAGCGTATACAAGTCCCAAGATTCAGTGGCTACCGATGCAAGATGTATGGAAATGCATTTAGCTCTTATGCGATGGTTTAGCGGCTTAGCCATTATACTCTAGACTGCTACAAATGCATTTGTTTATTTATCTGTTAGGCTTTGCTACGGATTATAACTTTTAATTATTCGTAGGAAATTCCAACTTTTGTTTCTTATCAATAAATGGATCACTGAAATATATATTTTCCAACTCCAAGTATTTGTATGTTTGTGTGTGTGTGTATATATATATATATATATATATATATATATATATATATATATATATATATATATATATATATATATATATATATATACATATATATATATGAAGATAAAAAGGCCCATAAAACACTGTATGAACGTTGCAACCACACAGTGCTTTATGGGATATTTTATCTTCATTTTATGCCGTTGTATTACAGTAAAAGACATTCATATTACAGTAATACATTCATATATATATATATATATATATATATATATATATATATATATATATATATATATATATATATATATATATATATATATATATATATATATATATATATATATATATATATATATATATATATATATATATATATATTGACCATGGTTCGTTCCCAAGCAAGACTATTTGAGCTTGTGTTTTCTATTTATTTTCCGTATCACGACTAACCCAAGACCTTGGCTCTGCCGTAAAATAAAATACTCATCTCTATTAAATCGAGTGACGGATACCATCATTGTGGGCAAGTTTTAATTTTATTCATCTGACTCTTAATTCTCTCATATCTCCCATACCTCCTTTTCTTATTTATCCTGTTTTTTTTATCTACATCATCTTGTTCTTCTTTGCCAGGATCTAAAAAAAGGACTCTTGGATATCCCACAAGGAAACAGTGATGTCATTCATATTACCTGTTTTTAAGCTGACATTCAATTTTTTTCTATTCATAAATTTAGTCTGTATTCTCATTTCGAGCTGATTTCTTTTTTAATCCTTCCTCTTTCTAATTCTTACTTTTTTTGGAAAATATTTTCTTTTGTTTTTCGTGAGTTGGTTTTTTGTTCTTTTCATGTTCTTTCGTTGTTGCTTAAAGCTTTTATTCTTTTAAATATTCTCCCATTTCATATCACAAATGACCCATCACCATGAATGAAGGCTTGCGTTCTATAGGAATAGTGGTTTATCTTCTGAATAATAATAATAATAATAATAATAATTATAATAATAATAATAATAATAATAATAATAATAATAATAATAATAATAACTCGAAAATATTATTATTTATTATTATTATTATTATTATTATTATTATTATTATTATTATTATTATTATTACGCTTCAGGACCGTCAGCTATAAAACCTTAACCTCTTGTACCTTTACAAAAATCATTAATTCTATCATCGCAAAGTAAGAAAAAGATGAGAAACACCTTTAACATCATGACGCAACCAAAAAACCTAAAGAGAACCAAAGTAAAAAAAAATGGGGGGAAACCCAATTGAAACCCAAAGAGGAACCCAAAGGGAACCCAAAGTGTCTCAGAGCTTCAGGTATCTCAGTCGAGGAAGAAGTAGGCCAAGAATTCTTTGAAGCCGTATTGGAGGAACGTTTTCGGATATTAAAAAAAAAAAAAAAAAAAAAAAAAAAAAAAAAGGAGAAAAGACTCGTAAAAGACTCTCTCTCTCTCTCTCTCTCTCTCTCTCTCTCTCTCTCTCTCTCTCTCTCTCTCTCTCTCTGTCGTATTCCAGCATCTCGCCGCCAAACAATAAATACCCAGTCCTTTTATTTTTACGCTTTGTTAAAACTGCTTCCACGTACGCTCTTCAAGGGGACAGTACGCAATTGAAATTGCGCAAAATTATGATTGACATCAATGCCGGACACTTTGTGCAAAGCAATATTGCAATAAACTTCACGCGAGTTGCCAGGTCAGCGCTTTATATACTCAGTGGATATAATGTCATGTGTTTTAAGTGATAAGAATCTTTTCGATGTTTTTAATATTTCCAGACAGGCAAGACGAACTTAATTCATTATGGAATATTTAAAGCCACAGAAAATATTTTCCATATTCTAAAATAAATATTTGAAATTTCTCATCGCTGCGAGGGACTCGTGAGAGAGAGAGAGAGAGAGAGAGAGAGAGAGAGAGAGAGAGAGAGAGAGAGAGAGAGAGCAAATTTACTCTATCTCAACCTTGTCTGCTGTTGGAGAACAATAACGCAGCACGAAACGGAACAGAAAGGCATAATAGTGGGAAAGTTTAACTTCGCTGCTTCCTGTAAATGTCCCATTAAAGAAACCTCTGCAAACAGCGTCGCTCTTTCCAAAGCAAAATACTTCGTGGCGTCGACACAAATGGATCTGTTCGGAGCGTGCGCAGGAGGACGCGCTAATGGACGGCGTCGATTCCTTTGGGAAATCTTGCAATTTGCAGTTAAATCACCTGACGCGTCCACTTTCATTTTTGTTATCGAAATTCCAAGTGAAATGGTGCTAACTGTAGTTATTTCCATTGTTAGTTATTGGATTTGTTAATGTCATAATACTAAGAAATTAACTTTTTCGGTGTTACGATGCTGATCTGATGAGTCAGGTTCAACGAAAACTTGTGGATGGGCAGTACTTGAATAGGTGACCGCCTAGTAATGGTGTGTATGTCTCTTTGGAAGGGTGTGTGTTATAAATATTATATAGTTATGTCATGTAGATTCCGTTAGTATTTATTATTGTCACGACAAGTACATCATTTATTTATGCAGGAAATACCTTGGACTGAAATTCTCGGTAAAATAAGTTCGACTGACAATTAAAGTTGCATTTCTTAGAAAGAGTTTTCTGTAAATTTCACTTTTAAATATAGAACTATGATAGGGGTCACACTTGTATTTTTTCTACAAATTTTATTATTATTATTATTATTATTATTATTATTATTATTATTATTATTATTATTATTATTATTATTATTATTATTATTATTAGCAGTAGTTTACAATTTTCAAACAACTCCAAAGAACATTTCTGCTCTTTATACTGAACGCCGAAACTTGACGTATCATCACCCTGATAACAAACATAATCAACTCAGCCAATGCTTCTGCATTTAGCTAATGGCATTTCAGAAGACTTCGGACGTGGAGGTGAGATTCCCAACGATGCTGTATCTACTGACGTCCTTTGAAACGGAATTGACACCAGAGTGAATATCGCTCTTTGATTATGCATCCACTATTGGATTCTCTGTGATACACTCACTCTGGGAGTGAAATACAGAGCCAGATGCATCGATGATCTATCATTCAGAGGCTCTGAACAGCGTCCTGTTCATTTTCAAAGCGATGTCGAAGGCGCGTTAACCATTCACTTGGAATATCTTGCTCGAGACGTAGAAGACATTGTACCCAAGTCACTTTTGGGGTGCTTTTGCCTGCTGTCTTATAAAGTTAGAATTTGTGTTATTTATATTTGTATTCAAGAGCTTTCGTTCTCTCTCTCTCTCTCTCTCTCTCTCTCTCTCTCTCTCTCTCTCTCTCTCTCTCTCTCTCTGGGCTAATTCCTAAATTCCATTAATCCTCTGTTGACCGGAGCCGTGAATTATGTACCTAGATGTCAGTCACCTGTTGTGTTCCACTAATAGCTTGGAGAGAGAGAGAGAGAGCGGTATGAACCCAATATTTCCTTAGGCACGAAATTGCAAAGGTTTTCCAATAAAATCGCTCTCTTAACCTTGAACTATCATCATAGTAAAAATGACAGAGAATAAACTTCTTGATTCTTTCTTCAACAAGAAACACCATTTGCTAACGTTGTTTTGAAGTGTAGAGAATTCAATCTCAAAAATAATATTTACCTAAATCGAACGATAGATCATGTGCAGACTCAGGATTTGATGTTTAAGAAAAGTATCTTTCCTTGACGTCATCCAAGAAAAAAAAAATTAATGGAATTATTTATGAATGGCTTGAAACTCTCATTTCAATGGAGGTTATACGATGCTTCAAAATAATATTTTATGGGGAATGTTGTAAAATAATAATAATAATAATAATAATAATAATAATAATAATAATAATAATAATAATAATAATAATATCGTTTCTTGTCGCCATCCCTGAAAAAAGATCAAATAAAGTCATAATTTCTGAATTGGTTGAAACTTTCATTTTATGGAGAATGTTGAATACTGTGAGCTGTCAGAATAATCATAATGATAATAATAATTTTAATAACCATCTTCATCATAATTATCTTCATCATCATGTGAAAATGCAAACGGGCAGGAAAGATCGAAAAAACATGGAAGAGAACAAAAGAAAGGGAAAATGTGACAATAACAAAATAACGTGTGTAATAAAGAAATTAAAATTGCACATCCTTTTAAAAATACAAATGAGTTAAAGGCAATGAATTATGTCATCAAAGACTTAGCATGGAAGGAAGGGAAAACTGAAAACAACAAGAAAAATTAAAAGATAAGGAAAGAATTAATATATATTACATTTATTATATTTTTAATATTCTTTAACTGTACTTCAAAGAAGAAGAGGGAAAGACACACAAGAGGAAAATATAGGAATGAAAATGAATAAAAAAAACAACATACAATTCTGCTGGAGACAAAAGACCATCCATAATGTCACGTACGAGGAAGTGAAACAAAGAATATAATTTTTGAAATATTTCACAAAAAAGGGAGAAACATATTTCAGTCATAATTTACCCATATACACTATATAAATGTATATATATATATATATATATATATATATATATATATATATATATATATATATATATATATATATATATATATATATATTGTTATGATCTCGCTACCTCGAGATCAACAGGTTCGAAATACGAACAAACAATTGGGCTGAAATGACTGACGAGAGGTGACGAGCAAAGGGGGGAGGAACAGAACAATACCCAAAGGTGACCTTAATATTAATGTATTATAACAAGATATATACATATTTACAAGTGAGTCAGGTCTGGTACAAAATAAATCAAATTACATACTCAATATTACCATCAATAAAATATAATTACCAGCAGCAAACGTTCAAAGTAATAAACGATTTAGTTAAATACCATAATGAGTCCATTCAAAATATAAAAACATCATCAAATTCATAACAGGAGTCAGTTCCAAATCAAAATAACACTGATGTAGCTAAACCAAAGTTACTTTATGAAACACCATCACATTAAATTAACAAAACAGTAATCATTATGAGCGAACAACACTTTGGCTACATCACAAAATATAAACAAAACAGACAGCGTCAACAATATGATCAAGCAGCATCAAACATAGTACAAAAATAGCATAAATAATTAAGCAACACACATGATCATGAAGAATAATAAAGCAGCATAAACAATACTAATACAACAGTATAAATAATACCAGTAAAACCTCGTGCAGCACAAAAACACAACAATCTTCGAAGAGATGTCAAGACCAAACATCAAAGGTCAAAGAGGATGAACACCATTAGACTATCCGCCGAGCCATCATCAAAACAGTCTATGACTCTTACAGAAACAGATCCGAAAATACAAATGATGACGACAGTCAATGTGACAGCAGATCTGCTGCCCAACAGGAACGACTCCGCTCCACTGATAGACAAGGTTCAGCCATCAACATCATCCTCCAACTGCAGGGGGCCATAGGTAGAGAATACCTGCAGTTCCAAAAATACTCGAAGAAGCTGCTATGCTATCGAGAACCTGACTCGCTGCTGTTCCAAACCTGACTGACGCTCTCGAAGACACCGAGACAGACGTCAATTCCTACTGCAAAGCAAACAAAAAAAGGAACAATCGGCAAACGATTATTCTCACAATATATACAGTATATATATATATATATATATATATATATATATATATATATATATATATATATATATATATATATATATATATATATATATATATATATATATATATATATATATATATATATATATATATATATATATATATATTATTTATATATATATAATACAAATTGTAACTTTATAAGTCGATAAGTAGAAATATAAGACAGTAGGTAAAAGCACCCCAAAAGTGACTTGGGTACAATGTCTTCTACGTCTCGAGGAAGATATTCCAAGTGAATGGTTAACGCGGCCTCGACGTCGCTTTGAAAATGAACAGGACGCTGTTCAGAGCCTCTGAATGATAGATCATCGATGCATCTGGCTCTGTATTTCACTCCCAGAGTGAGTGTATCACAGAGAATCCAATAGTGGATGCATAATCAAAGAGCGATAATCACTCTGGTGTCAATTCCGTCTCAAAGGACGTCAGTAGAAGCAGCATCGTCGGGAGTCTCACCTCTAAGTCTGGAGTCTTATAAAATGCCATTAGCTAAATACAGAAGCATTGGCCGAGTTGATTATGTTTGTTATCAGGGTTGATGATGCGTCGAGTTTCGTCGTTCAGTATTAAGAGCAGAAATATTCTATGGAAGTGTTTGAAAATTGTAAACTACTGCTAATAATAATAATAATAATAATATGTAGAAAAAATACCAGTGTGACCCCTATCATAGTTCTATATTTAAAAGTGAAATTTACAGAAAACTCTTTCTAGGAAATGCAGCTTTAATTGTCAGTCGAACTTATTTTACCGAGAATTTCAGTCCAAGGTATTTCCTGCATAAATAAATGATGCACTTGTGACAATAATAACTTCTAACGAAATCTACATGACATAACTAATATTTATAACACACACCCTCCCAAAGAGAAATACATACCATTACTAGGCGGTCACCTATTCAAGTACTGCCCATCCACAAGTTTTCGTTGAACCTGACTCATCAGATCAGCATCGTAACACCGAAAAAGTTAATTTCTTAGTATTATGACATTAACAAATCCAATAACTAACAATGGAAATAACTACAGTTAGCACCATTTCACTTGGAATTTCGATAACAAAAATGAAAGTGGACGCGTCAGGTGATTTAACTGCAAATTGCAAGATTTCCCAAAGGAATCGACGCCGTCCATTAGCGCGTCCTTCTGCGCGCGCTCCGAACAGATCCATTTGTGTCGACGCCACGAAGTATTTTGTTTTGAAAAGAGTGACGCTGTTTGCAGAGGTTTCTTTAATGGGACAGTTACAGGAAGCAGCGAAGTTAAACTTTCCCACTATTATGCCTTTCTGTTCCGTTTCGTGCTGCGTTATTGTTCTCCAACGGCAGACAAGGTTGAAAGAGAGTAAATTTGCCCCCTCTCTCTCTCTCTCTCTCTCTCTCTCTCTCTCTCTCTCTCTCTCTCTCTCTCTCTCTCTCTCTCTCTCTCTCTCTCTCACGAGTCCCTCGCAGCGATGAGAAATTTCAGTTATTTATTTTAGAATATGGAAAACATTTTCTGTGGATTTAAAAATTCCATAATGAATTAACTTCGCCTTGCTTGTCCGGAAATATTAAAAAACTCGAAAAAACTTTTAGCACCTAAAACACTATGACATTATATCCGCTGAGTATATAAAGCGTTGACCTAGCATCTCGCGTTAGGTTACTGCAATATTGCTTTGTACAAAGTGTCCGGCATTGATGCCAATCATAATTTTGCGCAATTTCGATTGCGTAATGTTCCTTTGAAGAGCGTACGTGGAGGCAGTTTAGTAAAATCGTAAAAAGAAAAGGATTGGGTATTAATTGTGTGACGGCGAGATGCTGGAATACGACAGAGAGAGAGAGAGAGAGAGAGAGAGAGAGAGAGAGAGAGAGAATGAAGAGTCTTTTTACGTTCCTTTCTCTCTCTCTCTCTCTCTCTCTCTCTCTCTCTCTCTCTCTCTCTCTTTTTTTTTCTTTTTAATATCCGAAAACGTTCCTCCAATACGGCTTCAAAGAATTCCTGGCCTACTTCTTCCTCGACTGAGATATCTGAAGTTCTGAGACACTTGGGTTCCATTTGGGTTTCAGTTGGTTTCTCTTTGGGTTTCGTTTGGGTTCCACCCCCACACTTTTTTGGGGTTCTCTTTAGGTTTCCTGGTTGCGTCATGATGTTAAAGGTGTTTCACATCTTTTTCTTACTTTGCGATGATAGAATTAATGGTACTTATAATGGTACAAGGTGTTAAGGCTTTATAGCTGACGGTCCTGAAGCGTAATAATAATAATAATAATAATAATAATAATAATAATAATAATAATAATAATAATAAATTCGAGTTAGTGTGAATTTTGTTTATTATTATTATTATTATTATTATTATTATTATTATTATTATTATTATTATTCAGTAGATAAACCATTATTCATATAGAATGTAATCCTTCATTTATGGTGATGGGTCATTTGTGATATGAAATGGGAGAATATTTAAAAGATTAAAAGCTTTAAGCAACAACGAAAGAACATGAAAAGAACAAAAATCGAACTCACGAAAAATAAAAGAAAATATTTTCCAAAAAAAAGTAAGAATTAGAAGGAGGAAGGATTAAGAAAGAAATCAGCTCGAAATAATAATATAGAATAAACTTATGAATAGAAAAAAAATTGAATGTCAGCTATAAAAGAGGTAATATGAATGACGTCACTTTTCTTGTGGGATATCCAAGAGTCCTTTTTTTTAGATCCTGGCAAAGAAAAACAAGAAGATGTAGATAAAAAAAAAAACAGGATAAATAAGAAAAGGAGGTATGGGAGGTATGCGAGAATTAAGAGTCAGATGAATAAAATTAAAACTTGCCCACAATGATGGTATCCGTCACTGGATTTAATAGAGATGCGTATTTTATTTTACGGCAGAGCCAAGGTCTTGGGTTAGTCGTGATATGGAAAATAAGTAGAATAAACAGGCTTAAATAGTCTTGCTCAGAAACTGAACCATAATATATATATATATATATATATATATATATATATATATATATATATATATATATATATATATATATATATATATATATATATATATATATATATATATTATATATTTATAAAATATATGTATATATATATTTATATATTTATATATATATGTATATACTGTGTATATATGTGTACATATACAATGTATATTTATATATATATATATATATACAAACATATATATACTTTGAGTTTGAAAATATGTTTTTCGGTGCTTCAGTTATCGATAAGAAATTGGAATTTCCTACGAATAATTAAACGTTGTAATCCGTACCAAAATCAGACAGATAAATAAACAAATGCATTTGTAGGAGTCTAGAGTATAATGGCTAAACCATCGCATAAGAGCTAAATGAATTTCCATACATCTTGTATCGGAAGCCACTGAATCTTAGGACTTGTATACGCTCCATATGGCCATGACTGTCAAACCTGTCCCGTCAAATAAAAACTACCTTTGCTCCTAAAGTTTCCTGTTCAGTTGCGCAACGAGACAAACAGGTGACTGCCGGAAAGCGTGAGAGGACTCAGTAGGATATTTACGAAGATCCTCACAAGAGAATTTGCATGATTGCCCAGAAGCTGCGGAGGATAAACGAGACGCGAAGGATCCCAAAGTTTGCTGCAAATGCCGACAGGATTTTCCGATATTCGCGACGACCGGAGATTCAGAGACTCTTTTTGGGGAAATAATATGTGGTGAGAGAGAGAGAGAGAGAGAGAGAGAGAGAGAGAGAGAGAGAGATGTTAAAAAGATATAGGAATGGAAAGCGAATATACTGTGGTACACTCACCTTTTGAGAGAGAGAGAGAGAGAGAGAGAGAGAGAGAGAGAGAAATTTGAAATGTTACTAAAAAATACTAGGTAGAAATGAATATGCTGCGGTAAACTCACAAGAGAGAGAGAGAGTTATGTTAAAAAGATACAAAGTTAAAAACGAATATACTGTTGTAAACTCACCTTAAAAGAGAGAGAGAGAGAGAGAGAGAGAGAGAGAGAGAGAGAGAGAGAGAGAGAGAGAGAGAGAGAGAGAGAGAGAGAGAGAGTTTCTGATGTTATAGGGAAATAAGAGGAGACTCGCTCAAAGTAGCAAAATCAAAAACAAAAAAACTTGTGGAAATAAACATTCAAACAATTCAAAAGGTTAGCAGTAGTGAGGGGAAAAAAAGCCTTGAATTGAGAAAACGGGGAAAAAACATATAGACAAATGTACACACGTACACAAACAAACAAACGAACGGGCACGCAAGCAAACGCCCCCACTTTTTTTTAATAACAACTATCATTCCTTCATTCCCTCACACCAGAACTAAGCTGACAGATATATTTTTTCATGTATTCCTAAAGTCAGATATTACATAACTTCGTACATCATACAAAAATATATTTTCTATATGTTTTATATTATTGAGTCTGGTTTTTTATTATTTTTATTGGCATCCTAAGGCGGTACTCTTCACCTCTTTCGATAATCGCACTCAGAGGCAGGCTTAGGATAAGCATTTGTATCACACGTGTAATGTATATTTTGTCACTCCCTTCAGGATGATTGTCACTTTCGCTCAAAGATTTCCTCAAAGTAAATTGTAGTATCCTTAACAACAGCTCTCTCGTTCCCCCGCATTTATCCCAGTGAAAGTCATGGCTGCTTTCACCTTCGATGTTACTGCTCGCATAACAATTTTCTTTACATGTGCTCCCAATCTACCCTAATGGCAGGTTTACTGTAATCTATGATGCCATCAAAATAATACTTTTTTACTCCATTATCAGTATCATTCAAAGTAATTTGAGCATTGTTTATAGAGTAGAGAAGTAATATGTTGATTAATATTGTATTAATATAGTATTAACTGATTTATTGATATTAATATATTATTATTGATATTAATATATTATTATTAATATAGTATTATTGGAATTAATATATTATTAACCAACAACGAAAAAATCAGTTTTAGTATTATCTGTTCAAAGATTCTTAAAATTATTATTATTATTATTATTATTATTATTATTATTATTATTATTATTATTATTATTATATTGTATTTTCTGTTACCGTCAGTCATTTTAGGAACTGCTAATTAGATTGAGTTTCCTAACGCTCAGTCGAGGAAAGAGACCAAAAATGTTTCATTAGACTTTTCGAATACTTAAAAAAAAATAAAGAAAGAAAGCCCAACACCCCCACCCTCTCTCTCTCTCTCTCTCTCTCTCTCTCTCTCTCTCTCTCTCAAACAGAAAAATGCTTGTTCCTAGAGCATGAACTGTAAAGGCTACGTTTGAGGTGAGCATGTCCTTGTGCCTTTTTGCAGATCCGATAAATAATAATAATAATAATAATAATAATAATAATAATAATAATAATAATAATAATAATAATAGTAATGTATTAGAAACAAAATTCACTAATATAATAATAATAATGTAATAAGAATAAAATACAATGAAATAAGTACCTAGTAGTTATACGGCTTTGATGGTCGAAATCGGGATTTTTAAATCAGGGAGCATGATGCTAAACACTTTATCCCAGAAATTTTGCAGAGATCCTAGAAGGATAATCCAGTACGAACTACTGTGTTGGGATAGATTCTAAGATTGTCATTTCGCTTTTTGTTTGGTCGTTCATTTTTTTCTCAGGCAAGATCTTCTCCTATAGAGTGGAAGATACTCTGAATTAGAAATACTCCATATGGTGTGTGTGTGTGTTTTTTTTTTTCTTTCATTGTTAGAGGTAATAGTGACAATATATATAAACCACAGCGAATGGTAAAAGTCTTCCAGTTTGTTTCTCAAAGGCGTTGGTGATAGTAAAAATAAACTGCAGAGACTGCTAAAAGTATTTCAGTTAGGTCATAAGAGAATTAGTAACTGAGTAATAGAAATCATTGTATTATGAAGTCTTTGTATAATATTGTTTAGTATATTCTTTGGTCTTGACCAAGAATTATTTGAAGTTATCCGTCCATAAATGTGCTTTTTCTATTGAGGTAAAGAGTAAATGGTAATGTCTTTTGCCCTAGTTTTCTAAATCAAAGTCTGTCTCCCTTTCGACGAATTTAAGTCAGTCCTTCAAACTCTAAGGCTCATGAAAAGATTTTAGACAGCTTGAAATTGAGGAAAAAATTCCACTTGTCAGACAAATCCCATAAAATATATTCATTTCTGTTGGATTCCTACACTACAATAAACACATATTTTATGTTTCCAAACATCAAGTATTTCTTTTTATTTCATGAAGTCATTCTCTGACACTTTTCCTTCCTTCTTCTCACCCTCTTCTTCTTCCTCTTAGAAGAAGAAGAAGAGACGACTTGAGATAAGTTCTGTTGCCTGAATGGGAAGGATTTTCCGGATATCACCCAAAAAAGAAGACTGTGGAGTTATGTGCGTCCGCTTCCAGTCTCCCTTATCCGGGTTTTTATATATCCCTTTTGTATCTTTTGTATTCGCTGTCCATGTTTTAGATTTGTCTTGCAGTATCTTTCAACTCCACTGTCTGTAATCGTTTTATTGCTTTACTTTTTGCCTGGTCAAAAAATATTGTTCTTTATAACTTCTGAGAATTTTTTCTGTCTGGATTCACTGTACAGTACAGTACTTTTTCTCTTTATTTCTTCTGGTTACTTTTTATTTATTAAAATAAATAAGAAAGTCTTTTCATTTTTTAATCTTTACATCAATTTTATAATTAAATACTTTCATTCCCCATCATAATTCAACTTCTTCACAAGAGAAAAAGTAGAAGATAATAAAAAAACTATCTAGGTTTTGGAAAACTCAGGCTAAGAGGAAGGAAGGAGGCAGGAGTTCTTTGAAGCTGTATTGGGGGAAAGTTTTCAGACCTTCTGCATACAATGGAAGTTAAGGCTCTCTCTCTCTCTCTCTCTCTCTCTCTCTCTCTCTCTCTCTCTCTCTCTCTCTCTCGAAAGTATGTTCGCCTCTTCGTATTTATTTTAGTATTTTATGTTTTCTCTCTCTGCATCTCCTTTATATTTGAATTTATTCCGTTTGCTCGATTTTTTTACCCTCGTGAACGGTAGTTTGTATTATATAGTAGGCTTTGTTACTGAAAATTAATTCATAGCTTTAGGAACAGTTCATTTATTTTATTTTCGTCTTCTTTTATTTGGAAATGTATATAACTGTCTTTTCAACAAATGAAGTCCCACGGGATGAGTAACTATCAGCAAGTGTCTATTCCAACTCTTAGCGAAAGGGGAGAGAAAAGCTAGGAAGGATAATAACGCCGGCAGAGAATTAAGGCTCAATGGAACAGGGAAAAAGGAAGCAAGGAGTGAACTCCAAGTCTTTAAGATATAAGGGGAGCATCTTTTACCTAACCGAGTCTTTCGACATTGCAAAATTGTGGTTTGTTGCCTTTTTACTTCTCTCATAGCTTGCGTCACTCTATTTTCAAATAAAAAACGAGTAATTTGCCTTAATTATTATTATTATTATTATAATAATTATTATTTTTATTATTATTATTATTATTTGGTTGTTGTTGTTGAATTCTAAGGGTTTATCCTTTGTACTCCACTGCTATCTCGGTTGTATAAAGAATAAAATTTGGTTTACACACGCTGCTGATATATTCCTATCTACCAAAGTATTGTCCAATATTAACGTAGAGGAGAAATCAGTTACATAGAAAACTGAGAAGAATTAGTATAAAATTACTTCGAATGGTTCATCCGTCCAATTCAACAGCTTATTATTATTATTATTATTATTATTATTATTATTATTATTATTATTATTATTATTATTATTATTATTATTATTATTATTATTATTATTATTATTATTATTATTATTATTATTATTATTATTATTAATTATGTCTACAACGGTAATTTCAAATGAAAAAATTCTCATTGAGACTGACAAACAAACGCCTTCTCGCACGGACTTAAAAAACCTTTTATATATACGTGACCCCATTTTTAAATAATATTCTCGAAAGTTTTATATTGAAAGTTTTCTGGGTTCTTCAGAGCAATCCAGTATCAACTGGAAAGTTAATCTTTGATGTCTTCTTTAAAACTAAAGCTTTGAATACTGTTTTATCAAATATCATTCTTAATACGTCAGTGTTGTAGATGCAATATGGCATTCGTGTGTATTATATATACAAGAAACAAATTTGGCCCCCTTTTGACAGCAAATGTCGTCTTTTTATTTTCATGTCCCAGATGGAGTCTGGGAAGTTATGTACGGGCCTCTCCCAGGCTTCTTAAGGTCCGCTGCGTTATCGGTCAGGTGTCCAGTTGTCATCCCCAGAATTCTCTAGTATCAGGGAACACAAAGGAACGTAAATTTTATATAGAGTATAAACATTTTAAAATCCTAACACTGGCGTCTTCCCCTGAAAAGCTTGTTGTTTACGAATAATTATTCATGGAAACGGTAGTTCAAGGACTGAACAACCAGACTACCGCTACTTCTCCTGACCTGGCATGACTCGAGTTGCTTGCGACCTTTTGCTTTCTGTTCTAGTCACTCGTCTTCTTCCCTTATCCCGGTACGATATTTTTCTTTGCGTTTACTTCTTGTAAATTTTTATTGTAATTGTACGTTGATGTTTTTTAGGATGAGTCCATTCTATTCTGTTTTACTGGTGTTTGTTTTTTTATAGCTGTCAAAATGGGGAAGGGCCACGAAACATCGCTAATAAAGCTCTGTAAATATGCCATAAGACGTCTTCCTTGTCTCTTTGTTTATATACTTATATATATATATATATATATATATATATATATATATATATATATATATATATATATATATATATATATATGTATATATATATATATAGTGTGTGTGTATATATATGTATATGTATATATGTATATACGGAGGCGGAGCAGACACTCAGACAGTAGACATAATGGAGCTATGGAAAGGCATTCTGTTTTCTATCCATTTATCAAAAGCCGACGTTTCGTATCGCTTGATACATTTTCCAGGCTGAAATAGCGATTAAAATAAACAGTATTTGCGTATAAAAGATAAGATACATACACATTACATACCTATTTACACCATATTAACGGTTAAAAAACAGAACAAGCGGAAAAAACCAAAAGCAGAGGCAAGAATCGCAAAGCACCTACCAGAACCATCGGGTCCCTCTTCCATTTCAGCCCCCTTGTTACCTCCAGTGTAATCTACAAATATACCTGTCCCAGATGTAATCTGGGCACATACATCGGATGTACCAGGAGGCTGCTAAAGATCTGAATCTCCTCTCACCAGGGGAACAGCTATAGAACAAGTAGTCGACTATCTAATCCTGATCAGTCCAATGTGAGAAACCATAGCAAGACTTGCAAAACACATATAGTCGCCAGGGACTCTAGTATTGTGGGAAGAACACGAAGTGTGGAGGAACTGGCCACCCTTGAATCTTTAATGATCAAATTGACTGTCCCTACCCTCAATCACCAATCAGCATCAACCCAACTGTTCATTGCATAGTTTGCTCTTGTTTTTAGCCTCTGTGTCTGTGCTCTCTCCCCCACCCCTCTCTCTCTCTCTCTCTCTCTCTCTCTCTCTCTCTCCTCTTCTGCATTTCTTGTTGGTCTGCTTTACGCTACCATTGTGGGTAGGTGTTTTGTGCTTCTTGCTTCTGGTTTTTTCCCCTTGTTCTGTTTTTTAACCGTTAATATGGTGTAAATAAGTATGTAATGTGTATATATCTAATCTTTTATACGCAAATACTGTTTATTTTAATCGCTATTTCAGCCTGGAAAATGTATCAAGCGATACGAAACGTCGTCATTTTAATAAATGGATAGAAAGCATAATGCCTTTCCATAACTCCATTATGTCTACTGTATGTATATGTATATATACTGTATATGTACACACACATATACAGTATATATTTATATATGTATATACTGTATATATATATACATATACATTCACGCACACAAACACACACACACATACATATATGTATATAATTGTGCCAAAGCTCGGTCTTCAGCATAGCAGCGATGTTAAATAAATATTCCACAAGCTTCATGCACAGAACGTCTGTAATTCATGTCGTTCAAAGGCCGGTCTCTGTGATCAACAAATAAAGTCCTTCACTGAGCAAGATATTAAAATTCAGCGCTATCTATCTGATCTGCACAAACAGTGTCTAACAATTAAAGCAATTAGCAGAGCTCAAATCCTTTTAACTGGCAGGAATCAGTAGCAGCAGCATCAGGCATTTAATGCAAATCGAGAACTACGCGGATTTCCACTAATGGCAAACTCGACCTCTGGGTTAATCAAGGCCAGTACCGCCGCCATACAGCAGGAATCAGTAGTCCAGGCATACGAACAACACATCTCTCTCTCTCTCTCTCTCTCTCTCTCTCTCTCTCTCTCTCTCTCCCCCAGTCGATTCGTCCCTAGTTTGGCGAACTGACGTAAGCCATTTTTTCCCCCATTCTGAGAAAATGGGCTTCAGAGATTTTGATATTATTCAGAGCTTCTGATTGGCTCATCTATTGAGCTGAAAATGGGACAACACAGAAAGCTGGAGTTTTATTATGTTATAGAATATAAAAAGCTGGGTCACTTTGGGTGGAAAAATAATAAACTTAAAGAAAATGGGTTACGTCAGTTTCTCTCTCTCTCTTATACCTGTTATACGTATTACTTAATAAACATATTATACTTGTTGTTTTCAGGTGCGATAATATATTATTTAGCTTTTAAAATCAGACGAATGGAAAGTTAAAGCAACAAGATATTCTAAACAAATGTTGTAGATTAATGTTGCGCGAATAGCCATAAGCTAGATTAATGAAATACAACGGGAATAAGAGGTTTAGGTAAACAGGTAAATATCTAAAAGTACAGAAAATGACGAGTTATAGTTCTTACCATCGCTTCCTTCTATTTCGTTCAACGTTGAATCAGCACGAGCTGATTACAGCCATGATCACTTGATCAGCTTTCTTAGTTCATAGAGAGAGAGAGAGAGAGAGAGAGAGAGAGAGAGAGAGAGAGAGAGAGAGAGAGAGAGAGAGAGAGAATCTCAAATGTTGCAAAGAAATGCAATGTAATAATGAATAAAATGTGGTACACTTACCTCAGTGAG
>NC_089747.1:43734789-43744789 GCF_040412425.1 Macrobrachium rosenbergii | reverse complement strand
ATAACAGAGTATAAATATTATACAACATGGAATACTTTGACACACGTTCAGAGACTATTTCAACTATGCAATGTGACGTTGCATTATGCATATCCATTGCAAGTGAGGAGACAAACTGAAGGCGCATTGGAGTGCAGATGAGATAGGACATATGCTAATTTATCCTATCCTTGATAAACTTTATCGAATAAAACTATTTATGATTCAGGTTGCCCCCCTCTGGGATGCCTGACAGAATCAGTCCAATTAGATTCATTTCGAAAGGATTGATCACCCCATTACTCTAACCTTATGACTTAATACAGACTATGATTTATTCATTTATCCTATTGAATTGCCTCTCTCTCTCTCTCTCTCTCTCTCTCTTCTCTCCATATATATATATATATATATATATATATATATATATATATATATATATATATATATATATATATATATATATATATGTATATATATATATATATATATATATATATATATATATATATATATATATATAGGTATATATATGTGTGTGTTTTGTATATAGAAACACACACACATATGCACTTTTTCACATACATAATACACATATATCTATATATATATATATTATTATATATATATATATATATATATATATATATATTATATATATATATATATATATATATATATATATACACTATTTCTGGGAGTGTATGAGTTACTGAACTTTTTCATTTGCATCCGATATCATTGAAAACTGAATAACAAATATTAGTGACATTTAAAAAAGTACAGAGGCTATTCTTCATGTCAAGAAAATTCACAAAAATATCTCCAGAAACTGTGACTGAAAAATTGAACAAAAGTTGAATTATGATCTATATTAAAAGAGCTATATGGTATTTTGTTTAGATATAGGATAATATGCAAAAATACTTTTGCATCTAATAGGTTTTTCAGAAATGTATGTTGTATTTGCTAAAAACTGAAAATTGAAATATCTGCATACACAAAATAGAAAAACATGAACAAGCCTTGAAAAATACGAGACTCACAAATATTTAATAAAAACTAGATTTAAGCTTTGCATAAGACCTTACATGCTTTTATTTATTTACTTCTGCGTCTGTCCGTCTGTCTGTCTGTCTGTCTGTCGTCAAATCTTAAAACTCAATCTTCGACTCGTTCCCTTCGTCCGGTGGATCGAAATTTTGCATGGTTACCAGTCACGGTGACGATACAACCTACGTGATCAGTAGGTCAGCAGTGACTTCTAGTGACCCTAAGTACAGTGACTCCTCTCCCAGTATCTCAGGATTTATGGAAATCTTCAGTAGTTTCGCACCTTCTTTGGACTCTAGTAGAATAAGTTAATAACTCTACGGAGTTTTCAAACCTTTCTCTTTGGCTCATAGAGCTATCACATCGATCGATTTTTTCAGGTACAATCATAAATCGGTTACACTTTGTCAAAATGCTACAAGATAAGAAATAGATATATATTTTTTTTTTTTATTTCTTGTAGCATTTCCTTCCATGTTCGGCGCCTACGCTTTTATTTTTGTAAACACAATTAATTGTAAGGGAATCCTAGTGTCTCAAAAAATGTATTTTTCACTGTTTAGTGCATTTTAATAAAAGCGTGTTTTAATTTATTTTTATGTTTTTATTTAGAGGCACTGAAGGTTTCAGAGGAAATATTTTTAATGCAGATTCACTCTCTATTCATAGCCCATACAAAACTGTTCTTTCAGGTGTTTCAGAATCATCTCCTGAAGTCGAAACCCATTTCAGAGAAACCTGTACAGTATGATGATTTCTAAAGTTTCATTTAAGCAAATTCCCAAAGTTGAATCAATATTGTATAAAGCGATCAATCCTAGGAATGCTTTATTATATTTGTGATTTAAATCTCATTACTTCCGTCAAGTAAAATGAGACAGATCTAAGCACGAGCTTGTGGAACAGATTTCATTCACCAAACTATTGTGCTGCGAAGTTTGAGCGCAATTTTAACGATGAACCAATTTTGGAAAATGAAAGAAAGCTGTCCACGAAACCGCTGAAGGAAGAGTAATCTATTTTTCCTCTTAAAAGCGCACGAATAAATTCATGTAAATATATAAATAAGACTTATTATAAAACTTGATACGTACTTTTAGCTTGGGCAATATCTTTTTTACGAAGTGGGTGAGAAAGGCCATAGAAATTTGGCGAACATATAAAATGTGAGAGTATGAATAGTGCTCCGTCAGAAGAAGCTTATATCGCTTACCGATATGGCATCTGGAGAGCCCGATACAGCGGCCACTCTCGCTGATAGATATAAAAACAGACATAAAAATACCAGTACGTGAATAGCTGATGCCTCCATAAAGCAATTCGCCTGTTTTATAGGGTACTGCATGCGCCAGGCGCAAATCAGCATCGAATTTTAAGAACAGCATCATATGTATGTCTGTAGACACTTGAATAAATTTGCACAGTTCTGCTCTCTCTCTCTCTCTCTCTCTCTCTCTCTCTCTCTCTCTCTGTCATCATATGGAATTTTAGAACAGCGTCATAAGTATGTTTCATAGACACTTGAATACATCTAAAATAGTTCTGTTCTCTCTCTCTCTCTCTCTCTCTCTTTTAATCCACTTATTTACTTATGATTTGATCTTAGCGTAAAGCTGCATAATATTTCATCTTTTGTGTAACGGGGTTTACACAGCTGTGTTTTGTTGACGTAATGCAGTATAAAGCAGTACTTTATCACATAGTAAGAATCAAGTGCCAGTAGTAACCTCACTGCTGACACTTTTGCAATGGAATTGTCATATTTAATGTATTTTTATAATTGGTAATAAGGCAGAAAGTCTCCATGAAATGAACACAACCTTTGCTCATTTCTAGGTTATGACAAATGTACAACTGTACGCCTTACAGTATGAAACAGAAAACATTCACCGTGAGAAAAGATAATTTCTTTTTTCTTTCTTTAGAGAATTTTCGTACGGACATCTTAGTAGTGTTTATTCATTTACCGATTACCAAAATAGATATGTATTAAATATGTATAAACCTGGGGTTTTGTGTATCAATGGGCGCTATCAAATGGTCAAACAAAATATATTATGACAATATTGTAGAGTAGTTTTCTGAGTGTTGTATTTTCAAATAACGGATCATTTTCAATGAATATCTAAAAACCTCCACTTTAATAACCTGTATATGAACTCTATAAACCCAGGCACATCAGATGAAAAAAAATCTCAGAGTTGATCGAAGGAACTTTTTTTTTAACCTTTGTGAAAGTTTTTTCTTCCGGGTAAAAAAAAAAAAAAACCTTCCATGAGCCGTTTCGGGTTAGAAACTGGGTACGAATTTCCATTTGAGGTTTCAGAATGTCATGACATTGCTGAATTGAAGGAGTCAACAAAATACTCTCTCTCTCTCTCTCTCTCTCTCTCTCTCTCTCTCTCTCTCTCTCTCTCTCTCCGAAGCCTTAGAAGTATATTTCATAAAAGAAAGAGAAAGAATTATACAGGTTTTAATTAATGTTTTAATTTTAGATAATTAATTTGACCGAAAATTGTTATAATTTCATATTGTCTATTTAATTAACCGTTTTATTTTCTTAATTAGATCATAATTATTAGCATACACTCCAGATATACATCTTAATATGTAGCTTGCGATGTCATGCAAATCAGTCTGTTCATCTCATTCGTAATCTGAAAGTACTCTTTGTTATTACTCCCACTAAGCGCAGCATCACATACGACATACAACTCAGGCCTCTTATCTTTATTTATAGCTACTTATCATCTTCATTGCTTGCGGGTCTCATTCATTATCTATCTATCTATCTGGCTATCTATCTGTGTATCTCAATCTATCTATCTATCTATCTTTCTATCACTAGGACATTGGAATAATAAACGACAGTGAAGTTAAGTTTAGCAGTTACCATTCAAACATGTACTATAGCTCAGCATGCGTCAGGTAACAATAAGTATTCTAATTTGATGTTTTGAGTAATTACAGTAGTTATTGATATACCCTTATATTCATAAGACTCAGATTGTTTTTAAAAAAGTAAACGGGTTTGACCTGTATGTTTTTTCACTGTATTTCTCAGCATTTTCCATCTTGGAAGGTAAGCTTTATATTTAATGAGCTTCAGAAATCGATAATAAAGCCAACATACAAGCAGAATAATCGTAGATTATGTAACAAAGTTATACTAGGCATGACAAAGATATATAGTAAAACGCTCGTAAATGATATTAACGGTAAATTATGCACGATATGACAAAGGAAGGTAACTATACCCACAGCTCGACTCCCACAACCCACACCCCGACTCGGACCACGAACACAAGAAAAGAATATAAAGAATATATTTCCCTTCAATCAAAGGGACACCATCTGCTACTCGACTCTGTTTGATGAAAGCGTGTCATGTCTGTCACAAGGACGTTAACAGTCGAACAATATCGCCGTTAATATTATTGTTCTCGCCTAAGTGGCAACACTCTCAAGACAGTGTAAACAGACTTTGATCTCGATCCGAACACGACCCCAATTGCTGGCTAATGAGAGATTTGTGTCACCGGAAAATTGGTATTCTGTGCACGTGGGTATGTAGTCTCTCTCTCTCTCTCTCTCTCTCTCTCTCTCTCTCTCAGCTTGCTTACAGGTGCATACCATAATTAGGCAGGAACCATCCGTTGTTTTCCTGTTCGAAAATATTCCAAACTTTTTTAATATTAATACTTTCCTCTATACTTAAATTTTCGATTATACGAAAGAAAGTATAAATTAAAGAATAACAATTTTACGATGAACCAGGCTGTTTTTTGTACTTCACTCAATCAAGGCTGTGAAACCCAGATGAAAAAATATTCCATTTTAATATTCAGTGAAAAAGACAGGAATCTTAAAACAGTGTCCTTATATTTTATCGTCGGTTTGGTAATTTATTTTGATCAGTTGCCTTTACTTGGAGATACGATGCAACTCGAGGATACATAAAAAGTCAATATTTTCCCAGAAACTGTGATACATATCTGGCATGCAAATGTTTATGCATGTTTCCTTACAGCTGTTACGCTGTTTGATTTCTTTTTCAGCAGAATGGAGATTCAATGAAAAACACGTTTTTGAAATGAAGACTTGAAATGTTTTGAAGGTGATCTCTCAAATGGGACCGCCAGGGACAGGGAGGATATGGATGGAGCAATATTGATACAGGACGCTTTCGGCACTAGTAGCCGACACCGTGGAGAGAGAGAGAAAGAGAGAATGTTGACTTTCAGACCTACAATCACCCTTTTATAAGAGGCAGAGAAAGAGATTTTCAGAACTTACGGAGACACTCTTTATGAGAGAGAGAGAGAGAGAGAGAGAGAGAGAGAGAGAGAGAGAGAGAGAGAGAGAGAGAGAGAGATGTAGACTTTCAGAACAAACAGCAGGCACTTTTCTATAAGGGGGAGGGAGTGATGGCTTGGTTATCTGAAGTACTGTGCTCTTGTTCAGCCACCTGTTCACTGAAAGATTTCCCAGAAGCGTTGTTCGTTTCTTTGAAGCGTTGTAAGAAGTCTTGGTCAGTTAAGAATTACTAAATAGATTTTCTTGTAAAGTGACCCTCAATACTTTCGTCATGCATTTCTTCAGTTCCTTGGTTCTGTATATCCTTGCTGAAAACATTATTTTTATTTAGGTATTAAAAATTTCCTTCAGCTACTACTTGTGGAGTGTCATGTACGAGCATGTAACTCTGACAGTTTTCAGTATACTGTAGATCTACCAGGCAGGATGCAGTATGTACCTCCTTTCCTTTCCAAACGGGTCACCTTGCATTCTGGGTGGTTTAAACACATTTTTAAGCCATAAATAGCACAGTAGTATCAAATCCACAACCTTGGGAACAACTGACGATCTTAAGAATTATGCATGATAAGTGCACCTATCATTAGTTAGATTTGATTTCATTACAAATGCAGAAACTAAATTCGTATCTCTTTTGATCATAGTACATTAAGTCACTATCTCCTCGCGTTTATGAGTCCGAATCAGATTAGTATACTTAGCACATATAATTCCTTTTGGGCTTAGGTCTTTAATATAGTACATTTCATATTCATGTTTTTGTGACTAAATATTTAAAAATATAAGGTATCAGTGGAAAATCAGTGGCAAGCTAACAATACTTTTTATATATATATATGTATATATATATATATATGTATATATATATATATATATTATATATATATATATATATATATATTATATGTATATATATATATATATATATATACTCTCCATATATATGTGTGTGTGTTGGTTTATATACACATACAAACTGAGAGTAATTTAAAAATCATAGTGTTGAAAATTTACTGGTAGATGTCTTTATTTATAAATACCCATGTAGAATAATTTTAAAAATGTCATGGGTCCATACGAGTTTCCGAGGACAGCATGCATGCCATTTTATAACTATTATTCCTTTGCTTGATTAATAATATGCAGCAGTTTTTATAACGTGATACCGTATTCAATAATGAACTGGAAAGGAATGTCTTTGAATCTAGCTTTTATTAATGCTTATGGCCACAATATCAATATCAGTCAAAGGGATGTATATATAAACTTGATTTTATAGTTTCAAAAGAAATTTTTAACTGTTTAAAATTTCGAGCAGATAGTAAAGATGTGGAAAAAGGTTTTATCTTATATTTATGAACACAGTACGGACAGCAGTACTAATTGGTTTCCACCCCTTCCCCGATACATGTCAAGTGTGGATTTGTAGTCTCCTAAAGGACTGTATGTTTGTCGGTAATGTCCCGTGAGTATATTGTGATTTACCACTAGCCCTAAAGGATTTTGAGGGCCACTCATACGACACCTGTCAGTGGGGATCTGAAGTCTCAAAAGGTTATGTATGACCTCACTACTGCCTCTGTGGTAAATATTTTTTGGATTTTTAATACTATGTGTTAGTCCTTTATCAGTGGCTTGAAAATAAAGTCGAAACAGGTCAGGACCTACACCCGTCTCTTAGTTTTTGACGTGGTAACAAGTAATAAACGGATCCACGTGTTTAAAAGTGATTATAATCATATATATATAATATATATATATATATATATATATATATATATATATATATATATATATATATATATATATATATATATATATATATATATATCTGTTTGTATGTGTATTGTATTCATTTTCTCTTTCTCTCTCCGTCTTTATACAAATATTTCTGCATGCAATTCAAGCAAGATTAATTTACTAAGAGGCGCTATAAATTAACGCCCGCAAAATGTTGGCGGCCGGTTAATTAGGGGTAACGGAAATTTATTGTTATACGCTGGATACTTTGAGTCCTGGAGAGAGAGAGAGAGAGAGAAGAGGAGAGAGAGAGAGAGAGAGATGCCAAGACTCACTACTTCTATTTCAAAGCTTAATCTCTAGTCGGGATCGCTGTGTTTTGGGAGCCTTTTCCTGCTATTTTAACACTCTGAATGGGTCATTTCATAATTCGTTATGGAAGATATTTTTCAGTATGGATTTAAACATATGCAACATAATCAATATCCCACAAGATATAAATATTCTTTTATAAATAATGGAAATAAGATAAAAATACTACTTTTGTTACTGCTATTTATTATTATTATTATTATTATTATTATTATTATTATTATTATTATTATTATTATTATTATTATTATACTGATGATGATGATGATGATGATGTTTTGTCATCTTTCCTTTGACAATTGATATTTCTGCCGAATAATAATGTCCTATTAAGTCTTGATGGCATCCAACCGCTCAGCGGGGTGCGAATATGGCCCAAATTACGCCAACACTTTGTCCCAACAACGGCTGAACACGAAGAAAGTTTCCACGATTAATAATGGAATATTTCACAACATGCAATTTGACTGTGTAAAGGAAGTTATTACGGAACGTTGTGACATATTTCATTATAACTGTGTTAATGTGTTGACCGGTATTATTAATTCCTTTCTGTTCTAATTTGCTGTAGGCTGCTTCATATTATTTTGTAAACGCAAGGCTATTTGATGGTTTAATATAGATTTTTATATATCTCAGAGACTATAATACCCCTAACTACCCTTGGTCTTAATCATTCTAAACTATATCTCAAAGCATTGTTTAAAAATTAATAACCTTGACTAAATTTCAAGTTCACATATCAAAGTGAAAATGAACTTACATATTGTTTTTCCACTAACTGGCCTAGGTACTCGTAGTTTGGGGTTGGAAATTGTATCTCCTTTGGTACTTAACCTTCGCGTTTATACAAGACATCAAACACTTTTCTCTAGATCTGAAAAGGATGATATGAGACCTCTGGAGTTTTGAGGATGAAATAGCAGCTTCTGGATAGTGAGTGTGACTTCTCCCATTCACTGTAAATCATTCATTGGTTATCTCCTCTAAAACTTATGTTTTGCATAACCTATTCTATTACTTGTTTCTATATATATATATATATATATATATATATATATATATATATATATATATATATATATAATGTATATATATAAACACAAACAATAAGCTAGTAATGTTGTCTAGTATTCAATTTGCGCTACTTTGGGAACATCCCCGAAAAGTCAATTATAAGTAACAAATGGTTTGGTACCTAAAATTGGCTCGAACACCTGACGATGCGAGCCAGTGACTTCTAGTTGACGTTCTAGACCATTCGGCTATCAAGAGGTATAAATTAATGCCGACTCTTGATGCTGACGCTATAGAAACAAATCCCCGCACTCGACGGGTATATGTACGGTAGCGTCGGCATTAACTTATATCTCTCTTTACAGCCGAATGGTCTTGAACGTAGACTGGAAGTCGTCGGTTCGCACTGTCGGATATTCGAGTCGCTTAGGTAATAAACCAAATATCACTTATAATTCCCTTTTGGTAGATTCACGAAAAGTGCAATTGAGCAGACCAGACTCATACGAACAACACATGTCTCTCCCTCTCTCTGTCTCCCCTCAACAACCCACAATCAATTCGTCCTAGTTTGGAGAAGTAATGTAAGCCATTTTCCCCATTCTGAGAAAATGGCCTTTGGAGATTTTTATATTATTCAGAGCTTCTAATTAGCTCATCTTTGCCCAGGCTGCCAAATGGGACAGCACAGACAACTGAAGTTTATTATGTTATAAGAATATCATAAATTGAGTCACTTTGGTGGAAAAATAATAAAGTTAGAAAATGGGTTACGTCAGTTCGTCAAAATAGGGACGAATTATGTTGTGTTTCTAAATGACACAAACCCTGTTGTCATGGGGTGGCTCAGGCTAAACAGCGGAGCTTTGGGAAGATGCCTCGTCGAGGTCATCCTCTACCCCCTTCTCTCTCTCTCTCTCTCTCTCTCTCTCTCTCTCTCTCTCTCTCTCTCTCTCTCTCTCTCTCTCTCTCTCTTACGTTAATAGGGACACAAACAGGTGACTGACATCTGGATGCATAATTCACGGCTCCGGTCAACAGAGGTTAATGGAGCTTAAGAACTAGCGCTGAGATTATATATATATATATATATATATATGCACAACATATATATACAGTATATATATATATATAATTTTTTTCTAAATATTACTGCTGTTCACCCTCGATGTATTTATGTGTAGTAATATTAATCAGATTGACCTCGACAGGGAATGTCTTTTGTCCGCAGGTAGACCAGGCAAATCAAATATAACGATCATAGCAGAGACAGACGGCGTCCTCACGTAGGCAGGGATGGCTGTGTAGTTCAAAAAAAAAAAAAAAAGTATGCCTGTTTGGCATTAGGACCTAACCCAGCGAGGGTTTTCACTCAGTAATCTCTAGTAACGGTGGTCTTAAATGTCTTTCCCTTTACCTATGCATTCGGCAATGTCTTTGTTAAGGATCCGGATTGTCTGGGGCGTAGTGTACAGGATGCGGCCATCCACGCTTGCGCGATCAGAGCGAGGTCAGAAGATAC
>NC_089747.1:43714789-43724789 GCF_040412425.1 Macrobrachium rosenbergii | reverse complement strand
TATGACAATATTGTAGAAAGTAGTTTTCTGAGTGTCGTATTTTCAAATAACGGATCATTTTCAATGAATATCTAAAAACCTCTACTTTCATAACCTGTATATGATCGCTATAAACCCAGACACATCAGATGAAATAAAATCTCAGAGTTGACGGAAGGAACTTTTTTTTAACCTTTGTGAAAGTTTTTTGTTTCCGGGTAAAAAAAAAAAAAAACCTTCCATGAGCCGTTTCGGGTTAGAAACTGGGTACGAATTTCCATTTGAGGTTTCAGAATGTCATGACATTGCTGAATTGAAGGAGTCAACAAAATACTAGAAGAGTGGCTCTCTCTCTCTCTCTCTCTCTCTCTCTCTCTCTCTCTCTCTCTCTCTCTCTCTCTCTCTCTCCCTCTCTGAAGCCTTGTAGTTATATTTCATAAAAAAGAAAGGAAAGAATTATACAGGTTTTAATTAATGTTTAATTTTAGATAATTAATTTGGACCGAAAACACACTTGTTGTAATTTCATATTGTCTATTTAATTAACCGTTTTATTTTCTTAATTAGATCATAATTATTAGCATACACCCAGATATAATAACTTAATATGTAGCTTTGTGATGTCATGCAAATCAGTCTGTTCATCTCATTCGTAATTCGAAAAAGTAATTTTGTTATTACTCCCACTAAGGCAGTATCACATACGACATACAACTCAGGCCTCTTATCTTTATTTATAGCTACTTAACATCTTCATTGCTTGTGTCTTTATCTGTTTATCTATCTATCTATCTATCTCTCTATCTATCTACCTATCTATGCATCACTAGGACATTGGAATAATAAACGCATGCCAGTGAAGCTAACAGCAGTTACCTATTCAAACATGTACTATAGCTTTAGCATGCGTCAGGTAACAACAAGTATTCTAATTTGATGTTTTGAGTAATTACAGTAGTTATTGAGCACTTATATTCATAAGACCCAGATTGTTTTTTAAAAGTAAACGGGTTTGACCTGTATGTTTTTTTCTACTGTATTTCAGTAGTATTTTCCATCTTGAAGTATTTGTAAGCTTTATATTTAATGAGCTTCAGAAATCGATAATAAAGCCAACACACAAGCAGAATAATCGTAGATTATGTAATAAAGTTATACTAGGCATGACAAAGATATATAGTAAAACGCTCGTAAATGATATTGACAGTAAATTATGCACGATATGACAAAGGAAGGTAACTATACCCACAGCTCGACTCCCACAACCCACACCCCGACTCGGACCACGAACACAAGAAAAGAATATAAAGAATATATTTCCCTTCAGTCAAAGGGACACCATCTGCTACTCGACTCTGTTTGATGAAAGCATGTCATGTCTGTCACAAGGACGTTAACAGTCGAACAATATCGCCGTTAATATTATTGTTCTCGCCTAAGTGGCAACACTCTCAAGACAGTGTAAACAGACTTTTGATCTCGATCCGAACGTGACCCCAATTGCTGGCTAATGAGATTTGTGTCACCGGAAAATTGGTATTCTGTGCACGTGGGTATGTAGTCTCTCTCTCTCTCTCTCTCTCTCTCTCTCTCTCTCTCTCTCGTAGCTTGCTTACAGGTGCATACCATAATTAGGCAGGGAACCGTCCGTTGTTTTCCTGTTCCGATAACAGCCTCCTCTGGGGTAACAAAGCAACATCAAGGAAACAGACTGTGTGCCAGTCGGGGTTCACACAGCAACTTGGGTTCTTTTTGTTGGGTTCGTTGGGCCTCTAGTTCAGTGATCACCTTTCTACAAGTTAATTCAGGTTAATTGATTCATTTTAACAGATAAACTAACTTGAATTCCTTAGTACAAAGTTATCATTTGTGAAAATAAACTTGAAATCCCTTAGGACTAAGTTATCATTTATGAAAATAATTAATACCTGCATTTTCAAGAGGGTATTTCTTCGGTATCGAGTTATAATTGGATCTGGACATTAGTTAATTGTGTATAATTATTTTGCCCTTAATTTTTACATAGAGGAATTGCGGGAATATCAAGAAATATGAAGAATATCCTACTGTCTGTAATACTAATTTAGGACATGGAGAATTCACACTGCGCGAAATTCTCGCAGGAAATCGAATTCATACAGTTAAATTTTTTATCTAGGCAAGTGACACATTCATTCTATCCAGTTAATATCGTGGTTACGAATGGAAGTACCTAAGTGATGGAGTACTTTCTATAGAGAAGAAAGTAATATTCTGTTAATATTTGCATCTTCAGAAATTCTAATTGTAAAATACAAGCGCATTGCTGGAATGTTAAAAATCATATGATATATATATATATATATATATATATATATATATATATATATATATATATATATATATATGTATATATATATATATATATATGTATGTATGTATATATATATACACATGTATATATATACACACACACACATATATATATATATACACATATGTATACACACTACATGCAGTATGAATTCATAAGGTAAATCACATAAAAAAGTCAACTAAAAATAAAATTAACATAAATCAAAGTTTATGCTCGACGCTGTAGTGGTGGTAATATATAGATTATCATAGATACTTCATTTCAGTTTAAAAGAAATTAATGTTCAATTTTGAACTACGTCGATTGGTAGAGGCATTACCATATTGCTTTAAGTAAGCTAAAGTTCTTTCGTTGACTATGAAAATGTTTGATCTTTATAAAGTGGACATCACTTTTTTAATATTAATACTTTCCTCTATACTTAAATTTTCGATTATACGAAACAGAGTATAAATTAAAGAATAACAATTTTACGATGAACCACGCTGTTTTTTGTACTTCACTCAATCAAGGCTGTGAAACCCAGATGAAAAAATATTCCATTTTAATATTCAGTGAAAAAGACAGGAATCTTAAAACAGTGTCCTTATATTTTATCGTCGGTTTGCAATTTAATTTTACTGCCGTCTTTACTTGGAGATACGATGTAACTCGAGGATACATAAAAAGTCAATATTTTCCCAGAAACTGTGATACATATCTGGCATGCAAATGTTTATGCATGTTTCCTTACAGCTGTTCCGCTGTTTGATTTCTTTTCAGCAGAATGGAGATTCAATGAAAAACACGTTTTGAAATGAAGACTTGAAATGTTTTGAAGGTGATCTCAAATGGGACCGCCAGGGGACAGGAGGATATGGATGGAGCAATATTGATACAGGAGGCTTTCAGCACTAGTAGCAGACACCGTGGAGAGAGAGAGAGAGAGAGAGAGAGAGAGAGAGAGAGAGCCTTTTAAACTTTCAGAACCTCAGCAGACCCTTGGATAAGAGAGAGAGAGAGAGAGAGAGAGAGAGAGAGAGAGAGAGAGAGAGAGAGAGAGAGAGAGAGAGAGAGATCTAGACTTTCAGAACTAGCAGCAGGCACCTTTTCATAAGAGGGAGAGAGAGACTTACACTTTTAGAACCAATAGCAGACACCCTTTTATAAGAGAGAGAGAGAGAGAGAGAGAGAGAGAGAGAGAGAGAGAGAGAGAGAGAGAGAGAGAGAAAGAGAGAGACTTTCAGAACCAACAGCAGACACCCTTTTATAAGAGAGAGAGAGAGAGAGAGGGAGAGAGACTTTCAAAAATAACAGCAGACACCCTTTTATAAGAGAGAGAGAGAGATTTAGATCTCTAGGGATCTTAGTTCCTCCGCATCTTTCGAGTTTCCTGGAACCATGAACGATTTGGGCAGTGTTCCGGCCGTGTGTAGGCTCTGTTGTTAGGGATTTTTCACGGAAGACTGGATTAGAAAGTCGATTTTCCAAAAGCTTGAACTTAGCAAGTTTCTTAAGATTCCTATTATCCTTTCACGTGCATTTACGTAAGTAAAAATAGAACGGATGCAAGACTATTTCTATGAAGGGGAAATGCTCTAAAAAATGGATAAAAGCCTCTGACCACACCGAGAGCTTAAAATACAACAAATGAGTACTTGGTCAGTTTACATCGTTTCATTGTGGTGGATTTTGGTACAGATAAATAACAAAGGTTCGTTTTAAATTCCACATACAGAAAACATATTAAAATGAATAGCTTATAAAACAGTTTAAAATATATATATATATATATATATATATATATATATATATATATATATATATATATATAAAATGAATAGAACCATATATTCTGTGTTCGTAAACTATGTCAATATTTAGACATTAAACTCAAGTGGTTCGATTGTTTGGATGCGTTGTAAATTTGTTTTAGAACACATATTCCTTATATATTGTAGGTTTATTTTTTTATTAAAAATCGTTATGCCATGTTTCATTCGGGTGTAAAACTGAGTATGATATTTCATTATGATTAGTTACTAACCGTTGCTCATTTCATTTCATGTCTGTCAGAAATAAAGTGATAATGAATAAGGATGAACATTTCGTACGTGTGTTTCCTGAACAGAAAGGAATAACTTTTGTTCCAATAACAGCCCTGTAGAAATCATGTAGAATGCTGATAATCGCAATTGCTGTCCAGCGAATGTGGTTGCTCTCGGCAGGAAAAGGGGGTATAATTGTAATATTTAAAATGGAAGTAAGATACCATTATTATATGCCATACCTCCTTGAAGAATGTGGGATTTCTGCAGAGATAAACCTGAATCCTGTTACTGTATATCACAGCCAAGCAAATTTTAGGAAAATGGTGTTACCTGAAGCAGTTATCAAGAGCTAAAGATTTTTTCTTAGTTAGGATGATTTAGAAAATCCAAATGGTACCTGGAGTAAATGCTTCATATTTCCGTATGTCATATTTCTCAGTCATCCTTTTTTCCGTTTAGAATGCTTTATCAAAGTATATTGGAAATTTGGGAAGTTCATTTAAAGTAAATTCATGTCCTCTTTTCGTAATAAGAACAGGGTAAAGATTTCCAACCTCTTACTTAACGTCCCGGATTTTCATTATACTTTGATAAAGTATTCAAATCAGGGAAAAAGTAATATCGAGAAATATAGCGTGCGAAAATATACCGTAGTTTTTCCAAAATTCGAATAATTTTCATACCATTTGGATTTTCTTGATCATTCTTATGAGGGGGAGACTGAAGTGACATCAATCTGGTGGGGCCTAAGGCATCTGGAGGAGGAGGAGGAGCAGTCTTGGGAGGGATGCCTTGGTTGTCTTCATTGTGTGGAGAGATCGAATGTGTCATTGCTTTGCAATTATCGTCAGGGTCTCATGAAGGAGTGAGGGGATCGAACGCTTTCTATGGAGTCGCGATTGCTTCCTGGCGTGTAAGCATGAATAAGGTGTGTTTTTTTCCATAGTGTTGTCATTATTCTCGGTTATGTATTTGGTTCAAGTGGTTCATAGGAACCTTGGTACTGGTGCTTGACCTGATTTGTCGCCTTTCGTGTTTGACTGCATTCCTGATTCTTTAGCTGGCTTCTTTTCATATTGATAACTCTTCTTTCTGTATTTCCTTTTACCTCCTCTTACTTCTTCCTAATGAACAGCATATTTTTGGAAGCTTGAATTTCAAGTCAGTGACCCCTTTGGTGGGCTTGTTCCGTGTGAATAGGGTTCTTCGCTTTCTGATTAATTATAATAATATTATTTGCGTTGTTTAGGCTTGATTTTTTTTTTTCGTCCTGTCTAGTGGTGTCGATATTCTATTTCTTGATGTGATCCTTAATATTTGATGTACCTTTAATGCGTTGTATCAACAAACAATCCTCACCTCCCTTTTATCACACACATTTTTGTGGTTTCCTTGGGTCGTGTGGTCTTAGCTTTCATAGACATTACGTGAAACATCCTTTTGACCACCACTTCTTGGTATTCCGTCCAGTAGATTTCCTAAAATTGAAAATAATGATTCTGATACCAAATTTTAAATATGCTGTCTGCCATTCTGCTCTTGTTCAGCGACCTGTTCACTGAAAGATTTCCCAGAAGCGTTTTTCGTTTCCTTGAAGCTTCATAGAACATGGTCGGTTAACTTACTAAGCAGATTTTCTTTTAAGTGACCCTCAATACTTGCGTCATGCATTTCTTTAGTTCCTTGGTTCTGTATATCCTTGCTGAAAACATTATTTTTATTTAGGTATTAAAAATTTCCTTCAGCTATTACTTGTGGAGTGTCATGCACGAGTATGTAACTCTGACAGTTTCCAGTATACTGTAGATCTACCAGGCAGGATGCAGTATGTACCTCCTTTCCTTTCCAAACGGGTCACCTTGCATTCTGGGGTGTTTTAAACACATTTTAAGCCATAAATAGCACAGTAGTATCGAATTCACACAACCTTGGGACAACTGACGATCTTAAGGAAATTATGCATGATAAGTGCACCTATCATTAGTTAGATTTGATTTCCATTACAAATGCAGAAACTAAATTCGTATCTCTTTTGATGGCTAAGTACATTAAGTCACTCTCTCTCATGTGTTTGAGTCCGAATCAGGATTAGTATACTTATCACATATAATTCCTTTTGGGCTTAGGTCTTCCCAATATAATACATTCCATATTCATGTTTTGTGACTAAATATTTAAAAATATAAAGGTATCAGGTGGAAAATCAGTGGCAAGCTAACACCAATACTTTATGTATATATGTATTTATTTATATATATATGTATGTGTGTGTGTGTGTGTTGGTTTATATACACATACAAACTGAGAGTAATTTAAAAAATCATAGTGTTGAAAATTTACCGGTAGATGTCTTTGTTTATAAATACCATGTAGAATAATAATTTAAAAAAATGTCATGGTCCATACGAGTTCCGAGGGACAGCATGCATTCCGTACATAACTATTATTCCTTTGCTTGATTAATAATATGCAGCAGTTTTTATGACGTGATCCCGTATTCCAATAATGCACTGGAAAGGAATGTCTTTGAATCTAGCATTATTAATGAAAGTTATGGCCACAATATCAATATCAGTCAAGGGATGTATATATAAACTTGATTTTATAGTTTCAAAAGAAATTTTTTAAACTGTTTAAATTTCGAGGCAGATAGTAAAGATGTGTGGAAAAAGGTTTATCTTATATTTATGAACACAGTACGGGGACAGCAGTACTAATTAGTTTCCACCCCCTCCCCCCGATACATGTCAAGTGTGGATTTGTAGTCTCCTAAGGACTGTATGTTTGTCGGCAATGTCCCGTGAGAGTATATTGTGATTTCTACCACTAGCCCTAAAGAGTTTTGAGGCCACTCATATGACACCTGTCAGTGGTGGATCTGAAGTCTCAAAAGGTTATGTATGACCGTCACTACTGCCTCTGTGGTAAATATTTTTTGATTTTTAATACTATGTGTTAGTCCTTTATCAGTGGCTTGAAAATAAAGTCGAAACCGGTCAGGACCTACACCCGTCTCTTAGTTTTTGACGTGTGGTAACAAGTAATAAACGGATCACGTGTTTAAAGTGATTATAATCATATATATATATATATATATATATATATATATATATATATATATATATATATATATATATATATATATATCTGTTTGTATGTGTATTGTATTCATTTTCTCTTTCTCTCTCACGTCTTTTATACAACTATTTCTGATGCAATTCAAGCAAGATTAATTTACTATATGCGCCACATAAATTAACGCCCGCAAAATATTTGGCGGCCAGTTAATTAGGGTAACGGAAATTTATTGTTATACGCTGGATACTTTGAGTCCTGGAGAGAGAGAGAGAGAGAGAGAGAGAGAGAGAGAGAGAGAGAGAGAGATGCCGAAGACTCGACTACTTCTATTTCAAAGCTTAATCTCTAGTCGGGGTCGCTGTTTTTGGGAGCCTTTTCCTGCTATTTTTAACACTCACTGAATGGGTCATTTCATTATTCGTTATGGAAGATATTTTTCAGTATGGATTTGAACATATGCAACATAATCAATATCCCACAAGATATAAATATTCTTTTAGAAATAATGGAAATAAGATAAAAATACTACTTTTGCTACTGCTATTCATTATTATTATTATTATTATTATTATTATTATTATTATTATTATGATGATGATGATGATGATGATGTTTTGTCATCTTTCCTTTGACAATTGATATTTCTGCCGAATAATAATCTCCTTTATTAAGTCTTGATGGCATCCAACCGTTCAGCGGGAATTAGCGAATGGCCCAAATTTACGTCAACAATTTGTCCCAACAACGGCTGAACACGAAGAAAGTTTCCACGATTAATAATGGAATATTTCACAACATGCAATTTGACCCTGGTAAAGGGAAGTCATTACGGAACGTTGTGACATATTTCATTATAACTGTGTTACCGTGTTGACCGGTATTATTATAATTCCCTTTCTGTTCTAATTTGCTGTAAGGCTGCTTCATATTATTTTGTAAACGCAAGGCTATTTGATGGTTTAATATAGATTTTTATATATCTCAGAGACTATAATACCTAACTACCCTTGGTGTTAATCATTCTAAACTATATCTCGAAAGTATTGTTTAAAAAATTAATAACCTTGACTAAATTTCAAGTTCACATATCAAAGTGAAAATGAACTTACATATTGTTTTTCCACTAACTGGCCTAGGTACTCGTAGTTTGGGGTTGGAAATTGTATCTCCTTTGGTACTTGTAACCTTCGCGTTTATACAAGACATCAAACACTCTTTTCTCTAGATCTGAAAAGGATGATATGAGAGACCTCTGGAGTTTTGAGGATGAAATAGCAGCTTCTGGATAGTGAGGTATTTGACCCCCTCCCATTCACTGTAAATCATTCATTGGTTATCTCCTCTAAAACTTATGTTTTGCATAACCTATTCTATTACTTGTTTCTTATATATATATATATATATATATATATATATATATATATATATATATATATATATATATATATAATGTATATATATAAACACAAACAATAAGCTAGTAATGTTGTCTAGTATTCAATTTGCGCTACTTTAAACATCCCCGAAGGGCAATTATAAGTAACAAATGGTTTGGTACCTAAGTGGCTCGAACACCTGACAATGCGAGCCAGTGACTTCTAGTTGACGTTCTAGACCATTCGGCTATCAAGAGAGGTATAAATTAATGCCGACTCTTGATGCTGACGCATAGAGCAAATCCCCGCACTCGACGGGTATATGTACGGTAGCGTCGGCATTAACTTATATCTCTCTTTACAGCCGAATGGTCTTGAACGTAGACTGGAAGTCGTCGGTTCGCACTGTCGGGTATTCGAGTCACTTAGGTAATAAAACCAAATATCACTTATAATTCCCTTTTGGTAAGATTCCTGAAGTAGTGAATTGGCTGCAGACCAGACATACGAACAACACATGTCTCTCCTCTCTGTCTCCCCCTCAACAACCCACAATCAATTCGTCCCTAGTTTGGAGAAGTAATGTAAGCCATTTTCCCCATTCTGAGAAAATGGCCTTTGGAGATTTTTATATTATTCAGAGCTTCTAATTAGCTCATCTTTTAGGCTGCAAATGGGACAGCACAGACAACTGAAGTTTATTATGTTATAGAATATCATAAATTGAGTCACTTTGGTGGAAAAATAATAAAGTTAAGAAAATGGGTTACGTCAGTTCGTCAAAATAGGGACGAATTATGTTGTGTTTCCTAAATGACACAAACCCTGTTGTCTTGGGGGTGAAAACAGGCTAAACAGCGGAGCTTTGGGAAGATTGCCTCGTCGAGGTCATCCTCTACCCCCCCCCTTCTCTCTCTCTCTCTCTCTCTCTCTCTCTCTCTCTCTCTCTCTCTCTCTCTCTCTCTCTCTCTCTCTCTCTCTCTCTCTCTCTCACGCTAATAGGGACACAACAGGTGACTGACATCTGGATGCATAATTCACGGCTCCGGTCAACAGAGGTTAATGGAGCTTAAGAACTAGCGCTGAGATTATATATATATATATATACTGTATATATATACAGTATATATATATATATAATTTTTTTTTTCTAAATATTACTGCTGTTCACCCTCGATGTA
>NC_089747.1:43689789-43709789 GCF_040412425.1 Macrobrachium rosenbergii | reverse complement strand
AAACCAGAGCGAAAAGAACGTCGCAAGGAATGTTGTGTTGACATTCGGCAGCAACCTGACGCAGATACAAATCTGTTTCACTTGTGACGAAACCTGGGTCTTCCAGTATGATCCTGCAACCAAAAGTATATTGAAGGGATAAGTATTAAATTTATAATAATATACATATAAATAAAGGTGAGTTATTTAGTCAGTCTCGTTATTTAATAGTTACACATACATATATATATATATATATATATATATATATATATATATATATATATATATATATATATATATATATATATATATATATATATATATATATATATATATATATGTATATATATATATATATATATATATATATATATATATATATATATATATATATATATATATATATATATATCATCTAGTTAACTAACAGTTGATTTCTTGCTCGGTACTCTAACGAGCTGGGCCAATACCACAAGAAATTTCGGGCATCCATGATGATTTTAGTGTGGCGGCCTCAATGAGCTCTTATTTCTTGCTATTAGAATAAACAGACGTCCTCAAAGAGCCGGTAAATCCGAAGGGCCTGAGTATGGTGGGTTTTTTATTTTCCGTAAAAGAAAACGAATGAGATGGCTATTTGTCTGTCATTCCGCACTTTTTCTGTCCGCCCCCAGATCTTAAAAACCACTGAGGCTAGAGGCCTGCAAATTGGTATGTGGATCATCCACCTTCCAGTCATCAAACATATCAGATTGCAGCCCTTTAGCCTCAGTAGTTTTTATTTTATTTTAAGTTGAAGTTAGCCATAATCGTGCTTCTGGCAACGATATAAGCCAGGTATCACGGGGCCGCGATTAAAGTTTAATGGGCCGCTGCTTATGATACCGAGACCACCGAAAGATAGATTTATTTTCGGTGGCCCTGATTATAAGCTTTAGCGGCTGTACAGAAAACTCGATTGCGCCGAAGAAACTTCGGCGTATTATTTACCTGTTGTTTTCGTTCATGCTCAAGTACCAGCACTTGTCATTATGTGGAAGTAGGCTAATTAAATTGCACGTTTATTTTGTTCAACTCGCCGTATGTTGATACTTGACGATTTGATAGTTTTATCGGGATATCTTAATTGCTGCATAATGTGTAGAATTCAGCTATCACAAGTATTACATATATATATACACACACATACACATATATATATATATATATATATATATATATATATATATATATATATATATATATATATATATATATATATATATATAGATATGTAATTGTGTATATGTGTGAGTTAATATGTGATGTTGTCTGTCTTTAAACGGATATTCTTAAGAAATTCTTGATTACACCTCGGTGCATAAAACTTCATTATAAATGCGATGTTGAACACATCTTGCTGGAACATTTTTTTATATTTTTCTACAATATGAAGAACAAGGGCAACCATAACATAACTAAAATATACGAAAATGTTCCTTTATCTCTATTATGAGGCCAATTCCATATTAACTAAGTATAACAATTGAAATATAATAACTCTCTGAGAAAAATATTTCTACAGTCTTTATTTAATGATCTACTGACATGCTTGGATTTTCGCGTAAGGCTAAAAATAACTATTGACAGTGGGATCAAAGAGAGGAGCAGAATAGGAAACTAAAATTTGTGGCATCATTAGGGTAATGAGCATTTGGACATTCATTTCAAATATTGTACTGCTTAAGAGTTTGTGAATCATGAATAAGGTCGTTATTTGGTAGAATCTACAGGTTCTTTTATGTATGGTTTTATTCATCTAGGATTTATATTTAATTCACGTTCAGAACCTGTCCTTGTTATTATATTTATTAATATTGATACAAGGCCATGAATAGTTTATGATTAGTAGATTTTTTTTTGCTAAAAAACACAACGGTAACCATTCTCTCTCTCTCTCTCTCTCTCTCTCTCTCTCTCTCTCTCTCTCTCTCTCTCTCTCTCTCTCTCTCTCTCTACATAACATTTTTTCTCTTATTACACTTCCACAATTTCATACCTGTGAATAAGATATTCCCAACTTCAGGGGTCAGTTCCTTCATCTTTATAAAAATGAATGAAGTAAATATAATAGAAAAACAATACAATTCTATGATATACATCAGTGCAAAGATTATTTGCTGGAATAAATTAATACTACATTAACCTTCACATAATCCAGTTACACCTAAAACTTGAGCTACAAGAACATCTTGAAACACAACACTTCAGCGTACCTTTGCAGAAGTTAGTTTGTGAAATGAAAATGGTGAAAAGTTTGGTTTCACCTCTGTTTCATTCACAGTTTCTAAGGTCAGTGGTCAAAACACTTGCCTTAGAAATATCACCTACCTTCCATTCCTGACTCTGCTGAGTCATTAAACATGATGGCAATACTGTAACCTAATTGCATTTTTGAAACAAGATTGTCCTAAGTATTGGTTGTCACACACACACATACATATATATATATATATACATATATATATATATATATATATATATATATATATATATATATATATATATATATATATATATATATTCATTTATAGTCTATCATATATAGTATATATATATGTATGTATGTATGTACGTATGTATGTGTATGTATGTAAGTCCACAGCCAGTATGTGCAATACAAGGCTTACATATCTTGAAACCAAAACAGCGTATGACTTCTAAAACAGAGAGGAAAAAGAGGCATAACAGAGTATAAATAATATAAATGTGGAATACTTTGACACACGTTCAGAGACTATTTCCAACTAAGTGCAATGTGACGTTGCATTATGCATATCCATTGCAAGTGAGGAGACAAACTGAAGGGCGCATTGAAATGCAGATGAGACAGACATATGCTAATTTATCCTATCCTTGATAAACTTTATCGAATGAAACTATTTATGATTCAGCTTGCCTCCCTCTGGGATGCCTGGACAGGAATCCGTCCAATTAGATTCATTTCGAATGGATTGATCACCCCATCACTCTAACCTTATGACTTAATACAGACTATGATTTATTCATTTACCGTATTGGATCGCCTCTCTCTCTCTCTCTCTCTCTCTCTCTCTCTCTCTCTCTCTCTCTCTCTCTCTCTCTATCTACTATATCTATATATATATATATATATATATATATATATATATATATATATATATATATATATATATATATATATATATATATATATATATATATATATATATATATGTATGTATATATATATATATATATATATGTATATATATATATAAACACATATATGTATATATATATATATATATATATATTATATATATATATATATATATATATATATATATATATATATATATATATGTATATATATATATATATATATATATATATATATATATATATATATATATATATTTATATATATTTATATACACTATTTACATACACACACACAGACACACACACATATATATATATATATATATATATATATATATATATATATATTTATTTAATTATTTATTTATTTATTTATATACACTATTTCTGAGAGTGTATGAGTTATTGAACTTTTCCATTTGCATCCGATATCATTGAAAACTGATCAACAAATATTAGTGACATTTAAAAAAGTACAGAGGCTATTCTTCATGTCAAGAAAATTCACAGAAATATCTTCAGAAACTGTGATTGAAAAAATTGAACAAAATTTGAATTATGATCTATATTAAAAGAGCTATATGGTATTTTGTTTAGATATAGATAATATGCAAAAATACTTTTTGCATCTAATAGGTTTTTCAGAAAATGTATGTTGTATTTGCTAAAAACTGAAATGAAATATCTGCATACACAAAATAGAAAAACATTAACAAGCCTTGAAAAATACGAGACCTACAAATATTTAATAAAACTAGATGTGCTTTTGATATAAAACCTTTTACATGCTTTTATTTATTTACTTCTGTCTGTCTGTGTCTGTCTGTCTGTCTGTCTGTCTGTCAAATGTCGTCAAATCTTATAACTCAATCTTCGACCTGTTCCCTTCGTCCGGTGGACTTTAAATTTTGCATGGTTACTCAGTCACGGTGACGATACAACCTTACGTGATCAGTGGGTCAGCAGTGACCTCTAGTGACCCTACAGTGATCTCTCCCAGTATCTCAGGATTTGTGTGGAAATCTTCAGTGGTTTCCTTCTTTGACTCAGTTTAATAACTCTACGGAGTTTTCAAACCTTCTTTGGCTCGACAGAATATCACATCGATCGATTTTTTTCAGTTACAATCATAAATCGGTTACAATTTCTGTCAAAATGCTACAAGATAAGAAATATATATATTTTTATTTCTTGTAGCATTTCCTTCCATGTCTGGCACCCGTGCATTAATTTTTGTAGGCATGATTAATTGTAAGAAAATCCTGGTGTCTCAGAACATTATTCTTTACTTTTTTAGTGCATTTTAATAAAAGCGTGTTTTAATTTTATTTATTTATTTTATTTAGAGGCACTGAAGGTTTCAGAGGAAATATTTTTAATGCAGATTCACTCTATTCATAGCCCATACAAACCTGTCTCTTTCAGGTGTTTCAGAATCATCTCCTGAAGTCGAAACCCATTTCAGAGAAACCCGAACAGTATGATGATTTCTAAAAGCCATTTAAGCAAATTTCAAAGTTGAATCAATATTGTATAAAGCGATCAATCCTAGGAATGCTTTATTGAGACATTTTGTGATTTAAATCTCATTACCTGTTATAAAAATGAGACAGATTTAAGCACGAGTTTGTGAACAGAGAATTCTTCATTCACCAAACTATTGTGCTGCGAAGTTTGAACGCAATTTTCACGATGAACCAATTTTGGAAAATGAAAGAAAGAAGCTGTCCACGAACCCGCTGAAGGAAGAGTAATCTATTTTTCCTCTTAAAAGCGCACGAATAAATTCATGTAAATATATAAATAAGACTTATTATAAAACTTGATACGTACTTTTAGCTTGGGCAATATCTTTTTTACGAAGTGGGTGAGAAAGGCCATAGAAATTTGGCGAACATATAAAATGTGAGAGTATGAATAGTGCTCCGTCAGAAGAAGCTTATATCGCTTACCGATATGGCATCTGGAGAGCCCGATACAACGGCCACTCTCGCTGATAGATATAAAAACAGACATAAAAATACCAGTACGTGAATAGCTGATGCCCTGCATAAAGTACCTCGCCTGTTTTATAGGGTACGTATGCGCTAGGCGCTCTCTCTCTCTCTCTCTCTCTCTCTCTCTCTCTCTCTCTCATCAGCATCAATTTTTAAGAACAGCATCATATGTATGTCTGTAGAGACTGAATAAATTTGCAATAGTTCTGCTCTCTCTCTCTCTCTCTCTCTCTCTCTCTCTCTCTATCATGGTCAATTTTTTAGAACAGCATCATATGTATGTCTGTAGACACTTGAATACATCTAAAATAGTTCTGCTCTCTCTCTCTCTCTCTCTCTCTCTCTCTCTCTCTCTCTCTCTCTCTCTCTCTCTCTCTCTCTCTTTTAATCCACTTATTTACTTATGATTTGATCTTAGCGTCAAGTTTCATGATATTTCATCTTTTGTGTAACGGGGTTTACACAGCTGTGTTTTGTTGACGTAATGCAGTATAAAGCAGTACTTTATCACATAGTAAGAATCAAGGCTAGTAGTAACCTCACTCGCTGACACTTTTTGGTAATGGAATTGTCATTTTTTATTAATCTGGCCATCTTATATGGGCGCGCAAATGATAACCAAAATCTCAAGTCTACTCATATTTAATGTATTTTTATAATTGGTAAATAAATATGAAAGTCTCCCATAGAAATGAACACAACCTTTGCTCATTTCTAGGTTATGACAAACGTGGCCAACTGTACGCCTTACAGTATGAAACAGAAACATCACTCGTGAGAAAAGATATTTTATTTTCTTTTTCTTTAGAGAATTTTCGTACGGACATCTGGTAGTGTTTATTCTTATTTACCGATTACCAAAATAGATATATATTAAATATGTATAAACCTGGGATTTTGTGTACCAAATGGGCGCCATTTAAAATGGCCAAACAAATATATTATGACCATATTGGAGAAAGTAGTTTTCTGAGTGTTGTATTTTCTAATAACGGATCATTCTCAGTGAACATCTAAAAACCTCCACTCTAATAACCTGTATATGAGCTTCATAAACCCTGACACATCAGATGAAAAAAAATCTCATGGTTGACGGAAGGAACTTTTTTTAACCTTTGTGAAAGTTTTTTGCTTCCCGGTAAAAAAAAAAAAACTTCCATGAGCCGTTTCGGGTTAGAAACTGGGTACGAATTTCCATTTGAGGTTTCAGAATGTCATGACATTGCTGAATTGAAGGAGTCAACAAAATACTAGAAGAGTGGCTCTCTCTCTCTCTCTCTCTCTCTCTCTCTCTCTCTCTCTCTCTCTCTCTCTCTCTCTCCCCGGAAGCCTTGTAGTTATATTTCATAAAAAAGAAAGGAAAGAATTATACAGGTTTTAATTAATGTTTTAATTTTAGATAATTAATTTGGACCGAAAACACACTTGTTATAATTTCATATTGTCTATTTAATTAACCGTTTTAATTTCTTAATTAGATCATAATTATGAACATACATCCAGATTTAATAATCAACTTAATATATTGCTTTGTAATGTTATGCAAATCAGTCTGTTCATCTCATTCGTAACTCGAAAAAGTAATTTTGTTATTGCTCCCACTAAGGCAGTATCACATGTGACATACAACTCAGACCTCTTATCTTTATTTATATCTACTTAACATCTTAATTGCTTGTGTCTTTATCTGTTTATCTATCTATCTATCTGGCTATCTATCTACCTCTCTATTTATCTGCCTATCTATGTGTCACTAGGACATTGGAATAATAAACGCATTCCAGTGGAGCTAACAGCCATTACCTATTAAAATATGTACTATAGCTTTAGCATACGGCAGGTAGCAACAAGAATTCTGATGTGATGTTTTGAACAGTTAGTTATTGAGCACTTATATTCATAAGACCCAGATTGTTTTTTAAAAAGTAAATGGGTTTGACGTGTACGTGTTTTTTTCTACTGTATTTCAGTATGTGTTTTTTTTTCTAGTATATTTCAGTATTTTTCATCTTGAAGGTAAGCTTTATATATGAGCTTCAGAAATCGTTAAAGCTAACAAACAAGCAGAATTATCGTAGATTATGTAATAAAGTTATACAAGGCATGACAAATATATATAGTAAAACACTCGTAAATTATATTGACAGTAAATTATGCACGATATGACAAAGGAAGGTAACTATACCCTCAGCTCGACTCCCACAACCCACACCCCGACTCGGACCACGAAATACAAGAAAAGAATATAAAGAATATATTTCCCTTCAATCAAAGGGACACCATCTGCTACTCGACTCTGTCTGATGAAAGCGTGTCATGTCTGTCACAAGGACGTTAACACTCGAACAATATCGTCGTTAATATTATTGTTCTCGCCTAAGTGGCAACACTCTCAAGACAGCGTAAACAGACTTTGATATCGTTCCAAACACGGCCTCAGTTGCTGGGTATTGAGAGATTTGCGTCGCCGGAAAATTGGTATTCTGTGCACGCGGGTATGTATTCTCTCTCTCTCTCTCTCTCTCTCGTAGCTTGCTTACAGGTGCATACCATAATTAGGCAGGAACCGCCCGTTGTTTCCTGTTCCGATAACAGCCTCCCTCCGGGGTAATAAAGCAACATCAAGGAAACAGACTATTGCCAGTCGGGGTTCACACAGCAACTCGGGTTCTTTTGTTGGGTTCGTTGGGCTTCTCTTTCAGTGATCACATTTTTACAAGAATTCAAGTTAATTGATTCGTTTTAATAGATAAATTAACTTGAATTCTTTAGTACCAAGTTATCATTTGTGAAAATAAACTTGAAATCCCTCAGGACTAAGTTATCATTTATGAAAATAATTAATGTTTGCATTTTCAAGAGGGTATTCCTCAGTATCGAATTATCAAGAGATCTCGACATTAGTTAAATGTGAATAATTATTTTGCCCTTAATTTTTACATAGTGAATTACAGGAATATCAAAATTATGAAGAGGGAATATCATATTAATTTAGGTTATGGAGAATTCACACTGCGCTAAATTTTCGCAGGAAATCGAATTCATACAATTAAATTTTTTTATCTAGGCAAGTGACACATTCATTCTATCCAGTTAATATCATGTTTACGAATGGAACCACCTAAGTGTTGGAATACTTTCTATAGAGAAGGAAGTAATATTCTGTTAATATTTGCATCTTCAGAAATTCTAATTGTAAAATACAAAAGCAATGCTTGAATGTTAAAAATCATATATATATATATATATATATATACACACACACACATACATATATACACATACATACACACACACACACATATGTATATATATATATATATATATATATATATATATATATATATATATATATACATACATATATATATACATACATATATACACACTTTGCATGCAATATGAATTTATTAGGAAAATCACATAAAAAAGTCAAACATAAAATTAACATAAATCAACAAATAAAATGCCATGTTATAATCAAAGTTTATGCTCGACGCTGCAGTGGTGGTAATATATAGATTATCATAGATACTTCATTTCAGTTTAAAAGAAATTAATGTTCAATTTTGAACTACGTCGATTGGTAAAGGAATTATCATATTGCTTTAAGTAAGCTAAAGTTCTTTCGTTGACTATGAAAATGTTTGACCTTTATAAAGTGGGCATCAAAAGCATTCCAAACTTTTTTAATATTAATACTTTCCTCTATACTTAAATTTTCAGTTATACGAAGGAAAGTATAAATGAAAAATAACAATTTTGTGATGAACCTCGCTGTTCTTTGTACTTCACTCAATCAAGGCTGTGAAAACCAGATGAAAAAATATTCCATTTTAATACTCAGTGAAAAAGATAGGAATCTTAAAACAGATTCCTTATATTTTATCCTCGGTTTGCAATTTATTTTGACTGCCGTCTTAACTTGGAGATACGATGCAACTCGAGTATACATAAAAAGTCAATATTTTCCCAGAAACTGTGATACATATCTGGCATGCAAATGTTTATGCATGTTTCCTTACAGCTGTTCCGCTGTTTGATTTCTTTTTAGCAGAATGGAGATTCAATGAAAAACACGTTTTTAAAATGAAGACTTGAAATGTTTTGAAGGTGATCTCTCAAATGGGACCGCCAGGGACAGGGAGGATATGGATGGAGCAATTTTAATACAGGAGGCTTTCGGCACTAGTAGCAGACGCCCTGACGAGAGAGAGAGAGAGAGGGAGGGAGAGAGATAGAGATAGCCTGCCTTAAACTTTCAGAAACGTCAGCAGACCCTGATAAGAGAGAGAGAGAGAGAGAGATCTAAACCTTCAGAACTAGCAGCAGGCACCTTTTCATAAGAGGGAGAGAGAGACTTGGAGAACCAATAGCAGACACCCTTTTATAGAGAGAGAGAGAGAGAGAGAGAGATCTAGACTTTCAGGACCAAGCAGCAGACACCCTTTTATAAGAGAGAGAGAGAGGGAGAGAGAGAGAGACTTTCAGAACCAACAGCAGACACCCTTTTATAAGAGAAAGAGAGAGAGAGAGAGAGAAAGAGATTTAGATCTCTAGAGACCTTAGTTCCTCCTTATCTTCCGATTTTCCTGGTACCAAGGAACGATTTTGGCAGTGTTCTGGCCGTGTGTAGGTTCTGTTGTTAGGAATTTTTCACGGAAGACTGGATTAGAAAGTCGATTTTCCAAAAGCTTGAACTTAGCAAGATTCTTAAGATTCCTATGATCCGTTCACGTGTTTTTAGGTAAGTAAAAATAGAACGGATGCAAGACTATTTCTATGAAGGGGAAACGCTTTAAAAAATGGATAAAAGCTTCTGACCACATCGAGAGCTTAAAATACAACAAAGAGTACTTGGTCAGTTTACATCGTTTCATTGTGGTGGATTTTGGTACATATAAATAACAAAGCTTCTTTTTAAATTCCACATACAGAAAACATATTAAAAGGAATAGCTTATAAAATAGTTTAAGCAATATATATGAAATAAAAATGAATAGAACCATATATTCTGTGCTCGTAAACTATGTCAATAGTTAGACGTTAAACTCAAGTGGTTCGATTGTTTGGATGTTTTGTAAATTTGTTTTAGATTACATATTCTTCATATATTGTAGGTTAATTTTTTTTTTTTAAAAATCATCGTGGCCATGTTTCATTCGGGTGTAAAACTGAGTATGATATTTCATTATGATTAATTACTTACCGTTGGTCATTTCATTTCATGTCAGAAATGAAGTGATAATGAATAAGGACGAACATTTCGTACGTGTGTTTCCTGAGCAGAAAGGAATGATTTTGTTCCAATAACAGTCATGTAGAAATCATGTAGAATGTTGATAATCGTAATTGCTGTTCAGCGAATGTGGTTGCTTTCGGCAGGAAAAGGGGGTATAATTGTAATATTTAAAATGGAAGTAAGGTACCATTATTATATGCCATATCTCCTTGAAGAATGAGGGATATCTGCAGAGATTAAGAGAATCGTGTAAGTCAGATATGCACTAAATGTAATCCAAACTTGAATCCTGCTACTGTGTATCCCAACCAAAGCAAATATTAGGAAAATGGTGTTACCTGAAGCAGTTATCAAGAGCTAAAGATTTTTTCTTGGTTAGGATGATTTAGAAAATCCAAATAGTACCTGGAGTAAACTGATTCATATTTCCGTATGTTATATTTCTCGATCATCCTTTTTTCTGTTTTGAATGCTTTATCAAAGTATATTGAAAATTTGGGAAGTTCATTTAAAATAAATTCATATCCTCTTTTTTGTAATAAGAACAGGGTAAAGATTTCCAACCTCTTACTTAACGTCCCGGATTTTCATTATACTTTGATAAAGTATTCAAAACAGGGAAAAAGTAATATCGAGAAATATAGCGTGCGAAAATATACCGTAGTTTTTCCAACCTTGGAATAATAATTTTATACCATTTGGATTTTTTTTATCATTCTTATGAGGGGGAGACTGAAGTGACATCAATCTGGTGGGGCCTAAGGCATCTGGGGGAGGGGGAGGAGGAGGAGGAGGGATGCCTTGGTTGTTTCATTGTGTGGAGAGATCGAATGTGTCATTGCTTTGCCAATTATCGTCAGGGTCTCATGAAAGGAGTGAGGGGATCGAACGCTTTCTATCGAGTCGTGATTGCTCCCTGGCGTGTATGCAGGAAGAAGGTGTGTTTATTTCCATAGTGTTGATGTCATTATTCTCGGTTATGTATTTGGTTCAAGTGGTTCATAGGAAACTTGGTACTGGTGCTCTGACCTGATTTGTCGTCTTTCGTGTTTGACTGCATTCCTGATTCTTTAGCTGGCTTCTTTTCATATTGATATCTCTTCTTTCTGTATTTCCTTTTACCTCCTCTTACTTCTTCCTAATGAACAGCATATTTTTGGAAGCTTGAATTTCAAGTCAGTGGCCCCTTTGGTGGGCTTGTTCCATGTGAATAGGGTTCTTTACTTTCTGAATAATTATAATAATATTAGTTGCGTTGTTTATGTTTTATTTTTTCATCCTGTCTAATGGTGTCGATATTCTGTTACTTGGTGTGATCCTTAATATTTGATGTACCTTTAAAGCGTTGTATCAACAAACAATCCTCACCTCCCTTTTATCACACACATTTTTGTGGTTTTCTTGGGTCGTACGGTTTTAGCTTTCATAGACATTACGTGAAACATCCTTTTGACCACCACTTCTTGGTATTGCGTCCAGTAGATTTCCTAAAATTGAAAATAATGATTCTGATACCAAAACTTAAATAAGCTGTCTGCCATTCTGCTCTTGTTCAGCCACCTGTTCACTGAAAGATTTCCCAGAAGCGTTTTTCGTTTCTTTGAAGCTTCATAGAACATGCTCGGTTAACTTACTAAGCAGATTTTCTTGTAAGTGACCCTCAATACTTTCGTCATGCATTTCTTTAGTTCCTTGGTTCTGTATATCCTTGCTGAAAACATATTTTTATTTAGGTATTAAGAATTTCCCTCAGCTATTACTTGTGGAGTGTCTTGTACGAGTATGTAACTCTGACAGTTTTCAGTATACTGTAGATCTACCAGGCAGGATTCAGTATGTACCTCCTTTCCTTTCCAAATTGGTCATCTTGCATTCTGGGGTTTTTTAAACATATTTTAAGCCATAAATAGCACAGTAGTATCGAACTCACACAACCTTGGGAACAACTGGCGATCTTAAGGAAATTATGCATGATAAGTGCACCTATCATTAGTTAGATTTGATTTCCATTACAAATGCAGAAACTAAATTCGTATCTCTTTTGATGGCTAAGTACATTAAGTCACTCTCTCCCATGTGTTTGAGTCCGAATCAGGATTAGTATACTTATCACATATAATTCCTTTTGGGCTTAGGTCTTCCCGATATAGTACATTCTATATTCATGTTTTTGTGACTAAATATTTGAAAATATAAAGGCCTAAATGGAAAATCAGTGGGAAGCTAACACAAATACTTTATGTATATATGTATATATTATATACAGTATGTATGTATATATATGTGTGTATTATTTATATATACATACAAACTGATATATATATTTAAAAATCATAGTGTTGAAAATTTGTGTGTAGATGTATTTGTTTATAAATACATACAGACTAATAATTTAAAAAAATGTCATGGTCCATACGAGTTCCAGAGGACATCATGCATTCCGTACATAACTATTATTCCTTTCTTTGATTAATAATATGCAGCAGTTTTTAACGTGATACCGTATTCCAATAATGCACTGGGAAGGAATATCTTTGAATCTAGCATTATTAATGAAAGTTACGGCCTCAATGTCAATATCAGTCAAGGGATGTATGTATAAACTTGATCCTATGGTTTCAAAAGAAATTTTTTAGACTGGTTAAATTTTAAGGTAGGTAAGAAAGACGTGTGGTAAAAGGTTTATCTTATAGTTGTGAGCACAGTACGGGGACAGCAGTACTAATTAGTTTCCACCCCCTCCCCCGATACATGTCAAGTGTGGATTTGTAGTCTCCTAAGGACTGTATGTTTGTCGGTAATGTCCCGTGAGAGTATATTGTGATTTCTACCACTAGCCCTAATGAGTTTTGAGGCCACTCATATGACACCTGTCAGTGGTGGATCTGAAGTCTCAAACGGTTATGTATGACCGTCACTACTGCCTTTGTGGTAAATATTTTTGATTTTTAATACTATGTGTTAGTCCTTTATCAGTGGCTTGGAAATAAAGTCGAAACCGGTCAGGACCTACACCCGTCTCTTAGTTTTTGACGTGTGGTAACAAGTAATAAACGGATCACGTGTTTAAAGTGATTATAATCATATATATATATATATATATATATATATATATATATATATATATATATATATATATATATATATATATATATATATATATCTGTTTGTATGTGTATTGTATTCATTTTCTCTTTCTCTCTCTCTCGTCTTTTATACAACTATTTCTGATGCAATTCAAGCAAGATTAATTTACTATATGCGCCACATAAATTGACGCCCGCAAAATATTTGGCGGCCAGTTAATTAGGGTAACGGAAATTTATTGTTATACGCTGGATACTTTGAGTCCTGGAGAGAGAGAGAGAGAGAGAGAGAGAGAGAGAGAGAGAGAGAGAGAGAGAGAGAGAGAGAGAGATCGAAAACTCGACTACTTCTATTTCAAAGCTTAATCTCTAATCGGGATCGCTGTTTTTGGGAGCCTTTTCCTGCTATTTTTAACACTCACTGAATGGGTCATTTCATAATTCGTTATGGAAGATATTTTTCAGTATGGATTTAAACTTATGCAACATAATAAATATCCCACAAGATTTAAATATTCTTTTATAAATAATGGAAATAAGATAAAAATACTACTTTTGCTACTTCTATTCATTATTATTATTATTATTATTATTATTATTATTATTATTATTATGATGATGATGATGATGTTTTGTCATCTTTCCTTTGACAATTGATATTTCTGCCGAATAATAATCTCCTATATTAAGTCTTGATGGCATCCAACCGCTCAGCGGGAATTAGCGAATGGCCCAAATTTACGTCAACAATTTGTCCCAACAACGGCTGAACACGAAGAAAGCTTCCACGATTAATAATGGAATATTTCACAACATGCAATTTGACTCTGGTAAAGGGAAGTCATTACGGAACGTTGTGACATATTTCATTATAACTGTGTTACCGTGTGGACCGGTATTATTATAATTCCCTTTCTGTTGTAATTTGCTGTGGGGCTGCTTCATATTATTTTGTAAACGCAAGGCTATTTGATGGTTTAATATAGATTTTTATATATCTCCGAGACTATAATACCTAACTACCCTTGGTCTTAATCATTCTAAACTATATCTCGAAAGTATTGTTTAAAAATTAATAACCTTGACTAAATTTCAAGTTCACATATCAAAGTGAAAATGAACTTACATATTGTTTTTCCACTAACTGGCCTAGGTACTCGTAGTTTGGGGTTGGAAATTGTATCTCCTTTGGTACTTGTAACCTTCATGCGTTTATACAAGACATCAAACACTCTTTTCTCTAGATCTGAAAAGGATGATCAGAGACCTCTGGAGTTTTGAGGATGAAATAGCAGCTTCTGGATAGTGAGGTATTTGACCCCTCCCATTCACTGTAAATCATTCATTGGTTATCTCCTCTAAAACTTATGTTTTGCATAACCTATTCTATTACTTGTTTCTTATATATATATATATATATATATATATATATATATATATATATATATATATATATATATATATATATATATATATATATATATATATATATATATATATATATATATATATATATATATATATATATAAAATGTATATCTATAAACACAAACAATAAGCTAGTAATGTTGTCTAGTATTCAATTTGCGCTACTTTGGGAACATCCTCGAAGGGCAATTATAAGTAACAAATGGTTTGGTACCTAAGTGGCTCGAACACCTGACAATGCGAGCCAGTGACTTCTAGTTGACGTTCTAGACCATTCGGCTATCAAGAGAGGTATAAATTAATGCCGACTCTTGATGCTGACGCATAGAACAAATCCCCGCACTCGACGGGTATATGTACGGTAGCGTCGGCATTAACTTATATCTCTCTTTACAGCCGAATGGTCTTGAACGTAGACTGGAAGTCGTCGGTTCGCACTGTCGGGTATTCGAGTCACTTAGGTAATAAACCAAATATCACTTATAATTCCCTTTTGGTGAGATTCCTGAAGTAGTGCGAATTGAGCAGACCAGACATACGAACAACACATGTCTCTCCCTCTCTCTGTCTCCCCCCCCCTCAACAACCCACAATCAATTCGTCCCTAGTTTGGAGAAGTAATGCAAGTCATTTTCCCCATTCTGAGAAAATGGGCTTCGGAGATTTTGATATTATTCAGAGCTTCTAATTAGCTGATCTTTTAGGCTGCAAATGGGACAGCACAGACAACTGTAGTTTATTTTGTTATAGAATATCATAAATTGAGTCACTTTGGTGGAAAAATAATAAAGTTAAGAAAATGGGTTACGTCAGTTCATCAAAATAGGGGCGAATTATGTTATGTTTCCTAAATGACACAAACCCTGTTGTCATGGGGGTGAAAACAGGCTAAACAGCGGAGCTTTGGGAGGATTGCCTCGTCGAGGTCATCCCCTACCCCCTTCTCCCCCTCTCTCTCTCTCTCTCTCTCTCTCTCTCTCTCTCTCTCTCTCTCTTAGGGACACAAACAGGTGACTGACATCTGGATGCATAATTCACGGCTCCGGTCAACAGAGGTTAATGGAGCTTAAGAACTAGCGCTGAGATTATATATATATATATATATATATATATATATATATATATATATATATATATATACTGTATATATATACATTTTATATATATATATATATATATATATTTTTTTTTTTAAATATTACTGCTGTTCGCCCTAGATGTATTTATGTGTAGTAATATTAATCAGATTGACCTCGACAGGGAATGTCTTTGTCCCGCAGGTAGACCAGGCAATTCAAATATAACGATCATAGCAGAGACAGACGGCGTCCTCGCGTTGGCAGGGATAGGCTGTGTGGTTCAAAAAAAAAAAAGTATGCCTGTGTGGCATTAGGGACCTAACCCCCCAGAGAGGGTTTTCACTCAGTAATCTCTAGTAACGGTGGTCTTAAGCTGTCTTTCCCTTTACCCTATGCATTCGGTGATGTCTTTGTCAAGGTCGGATTGTCTGGGGTGTAGTGTAGAGATGCGGCCATCCACCTTGTAGGATCAGAGCGAGGTCAGAGAGATACGCGCCGTGAGCAAGAGAGCACGCCGTGTTCGGGACGGAACGGTGTCCTTTGTCCCCCTACCCCCTTTGTGTTCCTTCGTCTATATTAATTAGTGAATTGGGAAGACTGCTATTATCAAGACTTCCGAGCGTCCGTTGTATGCGCAAACAACTCGGCGTCCAAGGTAAGTCCGATTCTTGTTCAAGCTTCGTCGATTGACTAATAACTTCCTGTATTTCTAATTTTCCTTGTTCCATTCTCCCGCCACCACTTACTGTAGATGCTTTTACGAAGTCTAGATTAAGCCAAATTATTATATTGTTTAGCGACATTCAACCATTCCAGTGAATTAACTAGGAAGTAGGGAAGGTAAGCAAGTCATTTTAATTCTTTATGCAGCCTTGTGTCGAATCCATTGTTCGGAAGAGCCATTGTGTTTTAATACCATCTTAATGAGTAGAGATTATCTGCGTCTGAAGTTGGCGACGTTTATCGTAAAGTCTTTATTCATTGAATATTCTTTGTTGAGTTTAATTTCCCTCGGCTGGCGACCTGGTTAATCTAAACAGCTGTCTTTGAGGTTAATTCGTAGCTTCATCGACAGGTTACGTGTGTCTTGGCAGGCAGGGCCTTGTAAAAATCACGTAAATCAAGTAATAAACTCATCAGCCAAGTCTCACGTGTAACAATATATATATATATATACGTTAGAATAATTGTATTTGAAATTTAAGAATTCGGCAATGGATCCTCCTAACAGAATATTTGTAAGTGACATATACTCACATTATATATATATATATATATATATATATATATATATATATATATATATATATATATATATATATATATATATATATATATATATATATATATATATATATATATATGTATATATATACAGTATATACATGTATATATTTTTTTTGTTTATATTTATATAATCTATATATGTGCATATTTATGGAAGATAGATTGAAAAACATATGTTAACTATTTGTATTACTGAGCCATACAACGACCTATCGAATCATCCCGTTCAGTAGCTCTTCGTTGGGCGAGTCGGTAGAGTTGTGGCCTGGTACTCGCTAGGCCCGAGTTCGATTCTCCGGCCGGTTAATGAAGAGTTATGGGAATTTATTTCTGGTGATAGAAATTAATTTCTCGCTATAATGTGGTTTGGATTCCACAATAAGCTGTAGATCCCGTTGCTAAGTAACCAATTGGTTCTTAGCCACGTTAAATAAGTCTAATCCTTTGGACCAGCCCTAGGAGAGCTGTTAATCAGCTCAGTGGTCTGGTAAAACTAAGGTATACTTAACTTATCCCGTTGAGTTATAGGAGAATTTCAAGACTTCTAAAACAATAAATTGATGGCCAAACCAACTGCAAAACTCGTTGGGTATTCGTCTTTAATTTTCAGTTTGAGTTTAGCTGTTTCTCTTGCACTTCGATTTCAGTTGTGTCTTCCAGAATTCTAAAGTGCAGAGGCTGACCCAGAAAACAAAAGTATATTCTGTTGAAATTCAAATCTTATTAATACAGAAAATTCCTGCATTTGATTCCCCGTCTCCTTGTATCAGAAAATGTCTTTTGGGTGAATTCCGGCTTTTTATGGTTTTATCAGGCTGTTCCTTATCCTTACCTGAAAAGAAGACTATTTTTTGTTGATATAGGAAAAAGAATTCTCCCAGGTTAAAAAGTCCTTGGATGTTTGTGAGAGTCACTGGCTCAGCTGGAAAGTTTGCTGCTTGAAGTTTGTTCGCTGCCCGGATCTAGGTAGGATTAAGTGTGGGCGCTAATTGTGGCTCTTTTGTTTTCAGTTTTTTTTTCTGTGGGCTGTATCGTGAGTCATCGACATTTCTCCGGGTTTGCACACACACACATTACAGACACACACACACACACACACACACACACACATATATATATATATATATATATATATATATATATATATATATATATATATATATACATACATACATACATACATATATGTGTGTGTATGTATGTGTGTATATATACTCATATATATATACATAAATATATATGTATATATATATATATATATATATATATATATATATATATATATATATATATACAGTATATAATGTATAAATGGATAATACAGTATATAATGTAAAATGGATAGATAGATAGATAGAAACTGGCTAGAACCTCTGTGAATTATACTTATTATACTTATTACTTTATAGGCTTATTATAGTTGTTATTTTCGGGTGCGGTAATTTATTGTTTACCTTTAAAATCAGACGAATGGAAAGTTAAAGCAGCAAGATAATCTAAACATACGTTGTAGATTAATGTTGCGCGAATAACCATAAGCTAGATTAATGAATTGCAACGGGAATAAGAAGTTCAGGTAAACAGGTAAATGTTTCAAATTTTAGGAAAGGACGAATTATATTCCTTTCCTCGCTTCCTTCTCTTTTGTTAAAAGTTGAATCAGCATGAGCTGATTACAGCCATGATCACTTTCTGACCAGCTTTTTGACTTCATGTTGCAAAGAAATAAAATGTAATAATCAATATGCAGTGGTACACTTACCTCAGAGAGAGAGAGAGAGAGAGAGAGAGAGAGAGAGAGAGAGAGAGAGAGAGAGAGAGAGAGAGAAGTACTGAGGAGAGTTTGAAATGTTGCAAAGAAATAAAATGTAATAATTAATATGCTTTGGTACACTTACCTCAGTGAGAGAGAGAGAGAGAGAGAGAGAGAGAGAGAGAGAGAGAGAGAGAGAGAGAGAGAGAGAGAGAGAGAGAGAGAGAGAGAGAGCGTATAATCTTTCTCCACTTTATCCAGCCCTGGAACTAAAGTGAAAGTCCAACGAAATCACTGTATTTCGAAGCCACTAATGATAATTTGAGGACGGTTTCTTGCTCACAGCTGTTCATAACGGCAGTTTGTTCGCGACTGTGTGTATCATGACATAGGATATATTTTATACACATATCTATATATATATATTACTATATATATATATATATATATATATATATATATATATATATATATATATATATATATATATATATATATATATATATATATATATATATATATATATATATATATATATATATATATATATATATATATATATATATATATATGGGCTGTGGATGTTTATACGGGTGTTAGGTAGTTTGTCTGTGAGCCTCTTAATGACTTTTGTGTTTATACGTATTAGGTGTTGTCTGTCGTCTGCTTTTGTGTTTACACACGGCTCTGTGTCTGCAAGAAGAGTTTGAGTATGTCTGGATAAAATATAATTACATAATTGCTTCCATATTGTGGACTGATATATGATTATCTAAATGGGATATACAATGCATATAAATGGCCAGAATTTAAATAATTCAATATATTTAAAACCTTTATTGATCTATTTTAGGGAATGAAGAGAGAGAGAGAGAGAGAGAGAGAGAGAGAGAGAGAGAGAGAGAGAGAGAGAGAGAGAGAGAACACATCAAGTGGCGCATTGAAGGCATTACCTCTCAGCCTTTTATTGGCCCCATAAATCCG
>NC_089747.1:43652289-43684789 GCF_040412425.1 Macrobrachium rosenbergii | reverse complement strand
CTGCATACACAAAATAGAAAAAACATTAACAAGCCTTGAAAAAATACGAGACCTACAAATATTTAATAAAACTAGATTTGCTTTTGATATAAAACCTTTTACATGCTTTTATTTATTGACTCCTGCGTGTCTGTCTGTCTGTCTGTCTGTCTGTCTGTCGTCAAATCTTATAACTCAATTTTCGACCTGTTCCCTTCGTCCGGTGGACTTGAAATTTTGCATGGTTACTCAGTCACGGTGACGATACAACCTTACGTGATCAGTGGGTCAGCAGTGACCTCTAGTGACCCTACAGTGACCTCTCCCAGTATCTCAGGATTTGTGTGGAAATCTTCAGTGGTTTCGTACCTTCTTTGACTCAGTAGAAAAAGTTAATAACTCTACGGAGTTTTCAAACCTTCTTTGGCTCGACAGAATATCACATCGATCGATTTTTTCAGTTACAATCATAAATCGGTTTCTGTCAAAACTAAAAATTTCTGTCAAAATGCTACAAGATAAGAAATATATATATTTTTTTATTTCTTAAAAGCTCAAGATAGCATTTCCTTTTTTGTCTGGCATTTCCCCATGTGCATTAATTTTTGTAGGCATGATTAATTGTAAGAAAATCCGGGTGTCTCAGAACATTATTCTTTACTTTTTTTAGTGCATTTTAATAAAAGCGTGTTTTAATTTTATTTATTTTTTTTTTATTTAGAGGCACTGAAGGTTTCAGAGGAAATATTTTTAATGCAGATTCACTCTATTCATAGCCCATACAAACCTGTCTCTTTCAGGTGTTTCAGAATCATCTCCTGAAGTCGAAACCCATTTCAGAGAAACCCGAACAGTATGATGATTTCTAAAAGCCATTTAAGCAAATTTCAAAGTTGAATCAATATTGTATAAAGCGATCAATCCTAGGAATGCTTTATTGAGACATTTTGTGATTTAAATCTCATTACCTGTTATAAAAATGAGACAGATCTAAGCACGAGTTTGTGAACAGAGGATTCTTCATTCACCAAACTATTGTGCTGCGAAGTTTGAACGCAATTTTCACGATGAACCAATTTTGGAAAATGAAAGAAAGAAGCTGTCCACGAACCCGCTGAAGGAAGAGTAATCTATTTTTCCTCTTAAAAGCGCACGAATAAATTCATGTAAATATATAAATAAGACGTATTATAAAACTTGATACGTACTTTTAGCTTGGGCAATATCTTTTTACGAAGTGGGTGAGAAAGGCCATAGAAATTTGGCGAACATATAAAATGTGAGAGTATGAATAGTGCTCCGTCAGAAGAAGCTTATATCGCTTACCGATATGGCATCTGGAGAGCCCGATACAACGGCCACTCTCGCTGATAGATATAAAAACGGACATAAAAATACCAGTACGTGAATAGCTGATGCCCTGAATAAAGTACCTCGCCTGTTTTATAGGGTACGTATGCGCTAGACTCTCTCTCTCTCTCTCTCTCTCTCTCTCTCTCTCTCTCTCTCTCTCTCTCTCTCTCTCTCTTTCAGCATCGAATTTTTAAGAACAGCATCATATGTATGTCTGTAGACACTTGAATAAATTTGCAATAGTTCTGCTCTCTCTCTCTCTCTCTCTCTCTCTCTCTCTCTCTCTCTCTCTCTCTCTCTCTCTTGTCATCATGGAACTTTTTAGAACAGCGTCATAAGTATGTCAGTAGACACTTGAATACATCTAAAATAGTTCTGTTCTCTCTCTCTCTCTCTCTCTCTCTCTCTCTCTCTCTCTCTCTCTCTCTCTCTCTCTCTCTTCTTTAATCCACTTATTTACTTATGATTTGATCTAAGCGTAAATCTTCATAATATTTCATCTTTTGTGTAACGGGGTTTACACAGCTGTGTTTTGTTGACGTAATGCAGTATAAAGCAGTACTTTATCACATAGTAAGAATCAAGGCTAGTAGTAACCTCACTCGCTGACACTTTTTGGTAATGGAATTGTCATTTTTTATTAATCTGACCATCTTATATGGGCGCGCAAATGATAACCAAAATCTCAAGTCTACTCATATTTAATGTATTTTTATAATTGGTAAATAAATATGAAAGTCTCCCATAGAAATGAACACAACCTTTGCTCATTTCTAGGTTATGACAAACGTGGCCAACTGTACGCCTTACAGTATGAAACAGAAACATCACTCGTGAGAAAAGATATTTTATTTTCTTTTTCTTTAGAGAATTTTCGTACGGACATCTAGTAGTGTTTATTCTTATTTACCGATTACCAAAATAGATATGCATTAAATATGTATAAACCTGGGGTTTTGTGTACCAAATGGGCGCCATTTAAAATGGCCAAACAAATATATTATGACAATATTGTAGAAAGTAGTTTTCTGAGTGTCGTATTTTCAAATAACGGATCATTTTCAATGAATATCTAAAAACCTCCACTTTAATGACCTGTATATGATCTCTATAAACCCAGACACATCAGATGAAAAAAAATCTCAGAGTTGACGGAAGGAACTTTTTTTTTAACCTTTGTGAAAGTTTTTTCTTCCGGGTAAAAAAAAAAAAAAACCTTCCATGAGCCGTTTCGGGTTAGAAACTGGGTACGAATTTCCATTTGAGGTTTCAGAATGTCATGACATTGCTGAATTGAAGGAGTCAACAAAATACTAGAAGAGTGGCTCTCTCTCTCTCTCTCTCTCTCTCTCTCTCTCTCTCTCTCTCTCTCTCTCTCTCTCTCTCTCTCTCTCTCTCTCTCTCTCTCTCTCCCCGGAAGCCTTGTAGTTATATTTCATAAAAAAAGAAGGAAAGAATTATACAGGTTTTAATTAATGTTTTAATTTTAGATAATTAATTTGGACCGAAAACACACTTGTTATAATTTCATATTGTCTATTTAATTAACCGTTTTATTTTCTTAATTAGATCATAATTATTAGCATACACCCAGATATAATAACTTAATATGTAGCTTTGTGATGTCATGCAAATCAGTCTGTTCATCTCATTCGTAATTCGAAAAAGTAATTTTGTTATTACTCCCACTAAGGCAGTATCACATACGACATACAACTCAGGCCTCTTATCTTTATTTATAGCTACTTAACATCTTCATTGCTTGTGTCTTTATCTGTTTATCTATCTATCTATCTGGCTATCTATCTATCTCTCTGTCTATCTACCTATCTTTGTATCACTAGGACATTGGAATAATAAACGCATGCCAGTGAAGCTAACAGCAGTTACCTATTCAAACATGTACTATAGCTTTAGCATGCGTCAGGTAACAACAAGTATTCTAATTTGATGTTTTGAGTAATTACAGTAGTTATTGAGCACTTATATTCATAAGACCCAGATTGTTTTTTAAAAAGTAAACGGGTTTGACCTGTATGTTTTTTTTTTACTGTATTTCAGTATTTTCCATCTTGAAGGTAAGCTTTATATTTAATGAGCTTCAGAAATCGATAATAAAGCCAACATACAAGCAGAATAATCGTAGATTATGTAACAAAGTTATACTAGGCATGACAAAGATATATAGTAAAACGCTCTTAAATGATATTAACAGTAAATTATGCACGATATGACAAAGGAAGGTAACTATACCCACAGCTCGACTCCCACAACCCACACCCCGACTTGGACCACGAACACAAGAAAAGAATATAAAGAATATATTTCCCTTCAATCAAAGGGACACCATCTGCTACTCGACTCTGTTTGATGAAAGCGTGTCATGTCTGTCGCAAGGACGTTAACAGTCGAACAATATCGCCGTTAATATTATTGTTCTCGCCTAAGTGGCAACACTCTCAAGACAGTGTAAACAGACTTTGATCTCGATCCGAACACGACCCCAATTGCTGGCTAATGAGAGATTTGTGTCACCGGAAAATTGGTATTCTGTGCACGTGGGTATGTAGTCTCTCTCTCTCTCTCTCTCTCTCTCTCTCTCTCTCTCTCTCTCTCTCTCTCTCTCTCTCTCTCTCTCTCGTAGCTTGCTTACAGGTGCATACCATAATTAGGCAGGAACCGTCCGTTGTTTTCCTGTTCCGATAACAGCCTCCCTCCGGGGTAACAAAGGAACATCAAGGAAACAGACTGTGTGGCCAGTCGGGGTTCACACAGCAACTTGGGTTCTTTTGTTGGGTTCGTTGGGCCTCTAGTTCAGTGATCACCTTTCTACAAGTTAATTCAGGTTAATTGATTCATTTTAATAGATAAACTAACTTGAATTCCTTAGTACAAAGTTATCATTTGTGAAAATAAACTTGAAGTCCCTCAGGACTAAGTTATCATTTATGAAAATAATTAATGTCTGCATTTTCAAGAGGGTATTTCTTCGGTATCGAGTTATAAAGAGATTTGGACATTAGTTAAATGTGTATAATTATTTTGCCCTTAATTTTTACACTGTGAATTACAGGAATATCAAGAATTATGAAGAGTATCCTACTAATTGTCATATTAATTTAGGTCATGGAGAATTCACACTGCGCGAAATTCTCGCAGGAAATCGAATTCATACAGTTAAATTTTTTTTAGCTAGGCAAGTGACACATTCATTCTATTCAGTTAATATCGTGGTTACGAATGGAAGTACCTAAGTGATGGAATTCTTTCTATAGAGAAGGAAGTAATATTCTGTTAATATTTGCATCTTCAGAAATTCTAATTGTAAAATACAAGCGCATTGTTTGAATGTTAAAAATCATATATATATATATATATATATATATATATATATATATATATATATATATATATATATATATATATATATATATATATATATATATTATATATACATATATACATATATATGTATATATATGTATGTACATGTATGTATATATATACATGTATACATATGTATACACACTGCATGCAATATGAATTCATAAGGAAAATCACATAAAAAGGCAAATAAAAATAAAATTAACATAAATCAAAGTTTATGCTCGACGCTGTAGTGGTGGTAATATATAGATTATCATAAATACTTCATTTCAGTTTAAAAGAAATTAATGTTCAGTTTTGAACTACGTCGATTGGTAGAGGCATTACCATATTGCTTTAAGTAAGCTAAAGTTCTTTCGTTGACTATGAAAATGAAAATGTTTGATCTTTATAAAGTGGACATCACGTTATTAACATTAATACTTTACTCCATACTTAAATTTTCAATTATACGAAAGAAAGTATAAATTAAAGAATAACAAGTTTACGATGAACCAGGCTGTTTTTTGTACTTCACTCAGTCAAGGCTGTGAAAACCAGATGAAAAAATATTCCATTTTAATATTCAGTGAAAAAGACAGGAATCTTGAAACAGTGTCCTTATATTTTATCGTCGGTTTGCAATTTAATTTTACTGCCGTCTTTACTTGGAGATACGATGCAACTCGAGGATACATAAAATGTCAATATTTTCCCAGAAACTGTGATACATATCTGGCATGCAAATGTTTATGCATGTTTCCTTACAGCTGTTACGCTGTTTGATTTCTTTTTCAGCAGAATGGAGATTCAATGAAAAACACGTTTTTGAAATGAAGACTTGAAATGTTTTGAAGGTGATCTCTCAAATGGGACCGCCAGGGACAGGGAGGATATGGATGGAGCAATATTAATATAGGAGGCTTTCGGCACTAGTAGCAGACACCGTGGAGAGAGAGAGAAAGAGAGAATTTTGGCTTTCAGACCTACAATCACCCTTTTATAAGAGACAGAGAAAGAGATTTTCAGAACTTACGGGAGACACCTTTTTATGAGAGAGAGAGAGAGAGAGAGAGAGAGAGAGAGAGAGAGAGAGAGAGAGAGAGAGAGAAAGAGAGATGTAGACTTTCAGAACAAACAGCAGGCACCTTTCTATAAGGGAGAGGGAGTGATGGCTTGGTTATCTGAAGTACTGTGCTCTTGTTCAGCCACCTGTTCACTGAAGGATTTCCCAGAAGCGTTGTTCGTTTCTTTGAAGCGTTGTAAGTCTTGGTCGGTTAACTTACTAAGCAGATTTTCTTGTAAGTGACCCTCAATACTTTCGTCATGCATTTCTTCAGTTCCTTGGTTCTGTATATCCTTGCTGAAAACATTATTTTTATTTAGGTATTAAAAATTTCCTTCAGCTATTACTTGTGGAGTGTCATGTATACTGTAGATCTACCAGGCAGGATGCAGTATGTACCTCCTTTCCTTTCCAAATGAGTCACCTTGCATTCTGGAGTTTTTTAAACACATTTTAAGCCACAAATAGCACAGTAATATCGAATTCACACAATCTTGGGAACAACTGCCACTCTTAAGGAAATTATGCATGATAAGTGCACCTATCATTAGTTAGATTTGATTTCCATAACAAATGCAGAAACTAAATTCGTATCTCTTTTGATGGCTAAGTGCATTAAGTCACTCTCTCCCATGTGCTTGAGTCCGAATCAGGATTAGTATACTTATCACACATAATTCCTTTTGGGCTTAGGTCTTCCCAATATAGTACATTCTATAGTCATGTTTTTGTGACTAAATATTTGAAAATATAAAGGTATCAGGGGAAAATCAGTGGCAAGCTAACACCATACAGTACTATATATATATATATATATATATATATATATATATATATATATATATATATATATATGTGTGTGTGTGTGTGTGTGTGTGTGTGTGTGTGTGTGTGTGTGTGTATTGGTTCATATACACATACAGACTGAGAGTAATTAAAATAAAGCACAGTGTTGTAAATTTATCAGTAGATGTCTTTGTTTAGTAAATACCATTTAGAATGATAATTTTAAAAAATGTCATGGTCCATACGAGTTCCGAGGGACAGCATGCATACCGTTCATAACTATAATTCCTTTGCTTGATTATTAACAATATGCAGCAGTTTTTATGACGTGATACCGTATTCCAATAATGCACTGGAAAGGAATGTCTTTGAATGTGGCTTTATTAATGAAAGCTACGGCCTCAATGTCAATATCAGTCAAGGGATGTATATATAAACTTGATTTTATAGCTTCAAAAGAAATTTTTTAGACTGTTTAAATTTTAAGGTAGGTAGTAAACATGTGTGGAAAAAGGTTTATCTTACACCTATGAACACAGTACGGGGCCAGCAGTACTAATTAGTTTCCACACCCCCCCCTTCCCCCATGCATGTCAAGTTTAGATCTGCAGTCTCCTACGGGCTGCATGTTTGTCGGTATTGTCCCTTGAGAGTATATTGTGGTTTCCACCACTAGCCCTAATGAGTTTTGAGGCCACTCATATGACACTGTCATTGGTGGATCTGAAGTCTCAAACGGTTATGTATGACCGTCACTACTGTCTCTGTGGTAAATGTATTTTGATTTTTAATACTATGTGTTAGTCCTTTATCAGTGGCTTGGAAATAGAGTCGAAGTCAGGATCTACACCCCGTCACTTATTTTTTTGACCTGTGAACAAGTAATAAACGGATCACGTGTTTAAAGTGATTATAATGTATATAACAAGTAATATAATATATATCATATATGTTTATAATATATATATATATTATAATATATATATATATATATATATATATATATATATATATATATATATATATATATATATATATAAATATATATTGTTTGTATGCATATTGTATTCATTTTCTCTTTCTCTCTCACGTCTTTTATGCAACTATTTCTGATGCAATTCAAGCAAGATTAATTTACTATATGCGCCACATAAATTAACGCCCGGTAAATATTTGGAGGCCAATTAATTAGGGTAACGGAAATTTATTGTTATATGCTGGATACTTTCAGTCCTGGGGAGAGAGAGAGAGAGAGAGAGAGAGAGAGAGAGAGAGAGAGAGAGAGAGAGAGAGAGAGAGATGCCGAAGACTCGAATTCTTCCGTTCCAAAGCTTAATCCCTAGTCGGGATCGCTGTTTTTGGGAGCCTTTTCCCGCTATTTTTGGCACTCACTGAATGGGTCATTTCATTATTCGTTATGGAATATGTTTTTCAGTATGGATTTAAACATATGCAACGTAATAAATACCCCACAAGATATAAATATTCTTTTATAAATAATGGAAATAAAATAAAAATACTACTTTTGCTACTGCTATTATTATTATTATTATTATTATTATTATTATTATTATTATTATTATTATTATTATTATTATTATTATTATTATGTTTTTGTCACCTTTCCTTTGACAATTGATATTTCTGCCGAATAATAATCTCCTTTATTGTCGTGATGGCATCCAACCGCTCAGCTGGAATTAGCGAATGGCCCAAATTTGCGTCAACAATTTGTCCCAACAACGGCTGAACACGAAGAAAGTTTCCACGATTAATAATGGAATATTTCACAACATGCAATTTGACTCTGGTAAAGGGAAGTCATTACGGAATGTTGTGGCATATTTCATTATAACTGTGTTACCGTGTGGACCGGTATTATTATAATTCCCTTTCTGTTCTAATTTGCTGTGAGGTTACTTGATATTATTTTGTAAACGCAAGCCTATTCAATGGTTTAAAATAGATTTTTTTTCATATCTCAGAGACTATAATACATAAATATCCTTGGTCTTAATAATTCTAAACTATATCTCGAAGGTATTGTTTAAAAGATTTATAACCTTGACTAAATTTCAAGGTCACATGTCAAAGTGAAAATGAACATGTATTTTGTTTTTCCACTGACTGCTCTAGGTAATTTGGGGTTGGAAATTATGTCTCCTTTGATGCTTGTAACCTTCACCTTTTTTTTACAAGACATCAAACACTCTTTTATCTAGATCTGAAAACGATGGTAGCAGAGACCTCTGGAATTTTGAGGGTGAAATAGCAGCTTCTGGATAGTGAGGTATTTCACCCCCTCCCAGTTACTCTAAATCAATCATTGGTTATCTCCTATAAAACTTATATTTTGCATAACCTATTCTATTATTTGTTTCTTTATATATATATATATATATAATATATATATATATATATATATGTATATATATGTATATATATATATATATATATATATATATATATATATATATATATATATATATATATATATATATATATACTATATATATATATATATATATATATATATATATATATATATATATATATATATATATATATATATATATATATATATATATATATATATATATATCCTTGCCCAGAATGTCAAACAGGGTCCTATGTTGAATCCAACAGCAGATTCCTTAAGGTGCGCATCGATTCTCATCGTGGCGTAGGCTTCCGTACTGGTAGCAGAATTTCATATCCAGAACATTCCAATAGTAGAAACTACTCTAGAATTTGTAAAACACACATCGATGATAAAGGCTTTGCATTTGAGGCCATACCGCCAACGCTTAAGACCTTGGAAAGAGAAACCCACAAGATTCTTGTATAACTTGTTTACTGGTAAATATTTACATATTACTTTGATCTCGAGCACTTTCAGGTCCTAACTGTAACCTTTTTCAAGAGATGAGGTAGTCAGGCTGGTTCAAGGCTGGGCCTTGAACCATCCTGACTACCTCATCTCTTCAAGAAGGGTCACAGTTAGGACCTGAAAGTGCTCGAGATCAAAGTAATATGTAAATATTTACCAGTAAACAAGTTATACACAAGAATCTTGTGGGTTTCTCTTTCCATCTTCAGAAGAAAACTGAAAGAACTTTTTGTTTGGCTTAAGACCTTGTTATTCTGGAATCACTTTTTATTAAACAATTTGTTCCATCCCGCAACACATACTCGTACATCCTTCTCCCCTCTGTATTTTTCTTGACTTTTGTTGTTTCTATTTTTATGTTTATGTTTAGTTTAACGCTGTCGGTCCTTAATCTTTTGTTATGTAACTCTGTTCACTGCTATTTTCATTTTTAGTTTACTATATATTCTGTTACCTTTTTAAATTTTGTTCATTCCTTTAATTTTAATGTTGTGTATATTTCTCAATTTTTGCAAGAATAATTTTCAGCTTTTTTAATTCTTAATTTTTAGTTTTAGTTTTATAATTTTACAAGCAATTTTATGTTTCACTTCAACAGCCCTGATGATGTAATTAAAAGGATAATTACGAAGCGTTGGAATACAGACAGCCTGTAGATCTGTATGTCCTCTTCCCTTTATTGTTGATTATTTATATCATATATATATATATATATATATATATATATATATATATATATATACATATATATATATATATATATATATATATATATATATATATATATAAATATACATTATATATAGAAATAAGTAAAATAAATAAATGGTTCAATATGTGTAAGCATATATATATACACTATATATATTATATGTATATATATATATAATAATATATATAATTATATATATATATATATGTATATATATATATATATATATATATATATATAATATATATATATATATATATAAATATATATATATAAAAGGTTTGATATGTATATATATATATACATATATTTAGTAGAAATAGAAATAAAAGGTTTGATATGTATAAGCATATATATAAATTTACATATGCATACACATACCTATGTATATATATATATTTATATGTATATGTATAAACAGTACATACATACATAAACATTAAGTCTTGGTTCTCGTTGGACAACAGAGATGAACTATGTGATGACCTGTCAGTGGTGCTTTGCTGCAAGTTCATTTGTGCTGACATTGGGATTTGCTCAGTCGGATGCAGAGAACTACGAGTATTTGATCGTGGTCCGAGCACATGGAAACAGCATGCACCGGAAGTGCCCAGGATCCGGTGGGGTGTGTGCGTGTGTGTGTGCGATCTCCCATGAGATACTTATGAGAGGAGCAGTGACTCTCACTAGGGAGACTGCCTCGATCTCTAGTGGCTGATATTTGTTTTAGTCTGGTGTAGTGTTTAAAGAAACCAACAGTAAGATAGATCTTCACGTTATTCATGACCACAGAACGTAAGTAAGAACATCCAGTGACATTGGTATCTTTTCCAGACTTTAGAGGGGAAAACCCCCGTTTGAGAAACAGTGAAACTGAACGATGTCTACATAATGAATTTGCCCATTTGTACATTTTTCTGTTTGAACATGTATGTACATTCACAACACAATTTCAGGTTTTAATATAATGATGTATTTCTTTCTACAGGAATTCGAACATTGTCCTGGGAGGAAATATTTGGAAGTGGTGTTTTTACTCTTACATACGATATGACAATTATTATGGTCTTTGTGACCTTATTACTTTTCTTAACAACCAAGGTGTTATTCACTAGTATTGCTTGGCATAGAATAGTGACTATGCTTGTTTGTGAAAGTTTTTCCTCTAGTTATGTTTTCCATTGACAGGGGGTGTGCAGCACACCATTTCATGACCGTAGCTTTTGCTGAATCACTTTCGTTAAATTTGCAAATAAAGTTTAGTTTTGTATATCTGTGTCTCATTTCAGTAGGCCTTTGTGTAAAGATAGGTTTAGTGAGAGAAGTTTGACAAAGCAAAAGGGGTCTGCTGACCCAAGGAAGCACCACGGCTACCACAAACATCTTAATGAAGTAAGATTATTGATTCTGTTCTTAAAACAGACACACCAATAAAAGATGGCCCTTCCTGACCCAAGCGGCCATTAACATATATATATATATATATATATATATATATATATATATATATATATATATATATATATATATATATATATATATAAACTAGAAATAGAAATAAAAGGTCAATATGTGTTTGCATATATATATATATATATATATATATATATATATATATATATATATATATATATATATATATATATATATATAAAATGAGGATATGAGGTAAGGGTGACGAAGTGAGGGTCGGTCATCAATAGGTGATACATTTATTAAGCCGACGCGTTCCGTAACGACATTGTTACATTCTCAAGGCTAAAAGAGAGATAGTGAGGAAAAAACGTACAATTTTAAATTACATGGAATAGGAAATTTTTCTTTAATAAAGCCTCAACATATTATATACATGTACATAAAAAAAGCAAAGTAATTCAGGAAAAAGCACCTGTTAGACCAACAGTTGAAGTCTGAATGACCAGAAAAGGAGAGAGAAGCAACGGAGAAACAGGCTCAAGCCAGATACAGCTGTACAGAGGTGGTGTGAGTTCAACTTGGGCACTAACAGCTTAATGAATAACGATTCTAAAATGAACAGTTCATGAAAACAACTTGTTTGGCTCAAAACAGAGAAGTCAGAGTATTCGATATTGGTTGTACATATTTTAGCTTGATTTCTTATGTTGGAAAATTCGGGATTGGACAGTCTGCAACCAGTGCATTGGCTACCACCTTTATGTGAATCAACCCCTGACCCTCAGCAATCGTTTAATCGATCCCATTTATGTCCCCGAATTACAGTTGGGGCAAGTATATTTATACACAACTGAAGATCGCATTATTGGGCAGAGTGTATCTTTAAATTTAAACTGACCCTATTGTACAGTTTTTTTTTTTTTTTTTGGAATAAGAATGACTTGTAACATGTTAAAATGTTTTTCTGTTGCAGAATTAATGTTTTTTTTATTGTCTTGAATATATGGTATACTGGCATAAAGTTTCTTCCTTCGTACTCTACTAATAACAGGAGAATCAGATAGTTTCCTGTTTAGGAAATTTTTGCAGTATCTATAGAAAATATGAGATGGAAACCAGTTTTTGGTAAAATATTTATGTAAAAACGATATTTCTTCATGGTAAGATTCCCATGACGAGATTAAAGTATAAGCCCTGTGCAGGAGAGTAAAAACTGAATTAGATTTAAAACGATAAAAGCAAGCACTATATAAATTTGAAACCAAGCCTGTAAAAGTCTTTTTTCTAAAAACAGAAGTATTAAAACTAGCTTTATGTCGGAATACTAGGACATCCAAAAAGGGTAGTTGATCATTTTCCTCTCTCTCTAACATGAATTTAATAGTGGGATGTATTTCGTTAATGTACGAGAGAAATCCATCTGAATAAAAACCAGATTTGAAAAGAAAGAAGGTATCATCGACATAACGCTTTTTATAAAGAGGATAAAAATCAAGTGGGCAATTTTCCAACATGCCCCCATCCAGGGAGCACAAAAAGATGTTGGAAAACGTGGGACCAAGAGGTGATCCCATTGCCATCCCGTCAACCTGTTTATATAAATTATTATTAAAAGTGAAGACAATGTCCAGCACTGCTAACTTTAAAAGTTTCTTCAACCTGCAACGATCGTAGTTAAAATAAGTGTCATTGGGATCAATAAAAAATTTTATAAAGAATAATCTCAATTGTTTCCTCTACTGGGACATTCGTAAACAGTGAGTCAACGCCATAACTAATCATATCCAAGTCTGAATCCTGGCACAAAATGTATGATTTGAATTCTTCAGAATTTCTTAGTGTATATTTATTGGAAGTAGACTAGGTGCTATATAATTTGATAATTTGTAGTTTGCAGCGTGAATGGACCACGATATTGGTTTCATTGGTAATCCCACTTTATGTATCTTAGGCATACCATATAAAAATCCAAAATAAAGACGTACCTGATATAGAATAAAGATATATTATATATATATATATATATATATATATATATATATATATATATATATATATATATATATATATATATATATATATATATATGTATATGTGTATTTATATATGTATATATATATATATATATATGTATATATATATATATATATATATATATATATATATATATATATATATATATATATGTGTGTGTATATATATATATATATATATATATATATATATATATATATATGTATATATATATATAATATTTTATCATACCATGATTTATATGTGATCATGCAGAAATTTTTATCACAAATGCCGTTTTTAATATCCAATTTGCGCCACTTCGGGAATATCCTCTAAGGGGAATTGTCACCGAAGGCGAATTTTTTATGTGATAAATGGATCGATACTGAGGTGTCTCGAACACTCGGCACAGTACCTTCCAACGACCTGATGGCTTGTGGGTTGACCGTCGACCGGTGTCGTTGGAAGGTACTGTGTCGAGTGTTTGAGACACTTCAGCACCGATCCATTTGTCACTTTAAAAAATTCCTCTTCGGGATATTCCCGAAGTAGCGATTGTATGTAATTGGATATTAAACATTTGTAGCTTATATATATAGATATATATATATATATATATATATATATATATATATATATATATATATATATATATATATATATATATATATATATATATATATATATATATATATATATATATATATATATATATATATATATATATATATATATATATATATATATATATATATATATATATATATATATATATATGTGTGTGTGTGTGTGTGTGTGTGTGTGTGTGTATGTATATGTAAATATATAAATAAATATATATATACATACATATACTTACACATATCGAACCTTAAATGGCACAAACTGTAAGTTTCATTAATATGGTAAACTTTTTCAGTAATTAATCAAATTGCTAAAACCCACCAGCGATACAACAATAGTAAAAAAATTTTTAAATTAATTGTTTACTTAAGCGTTCATTTTTAAAGTACAGCACATAATTTGCAGTGAGACAATACTTTCCATATCTTACGTAAAGGGACGTCGAGCAGACTGAAAAAATGTCGGCTAAAATGAAAAAAGCAAAATTTGCATTTAAATACAAAACTAATTTTCATAAATTAAGGAAGGTGACTGGGAGGGAAGCCTAAGAATAGGACGGGTTATCATACTATGCTAAAGAACTTATGAACTTTATCTTGGTTATACGACTTTATGCAATACCTGCCAGGTGCTTTATGCTTTAGGAAGATGAGGGGATTTTCTCCAGAGAATATTTGTATTCTGTAGAAGTTATGATTCCCTTTTCATTTTTATTTATATAACGTTAAAATTATGATTGCTTGTTTATTGTCATGCGTTTTTTATCTTTCAATAAAATCTGTCTGTTTCATCGTAAGAAAAAAAAAGACAGATTTTATTGAAACGATAAAAAACGCATGATAATAAATAAGAAAAATTAATTTTAACGGTATATAGATAAAAATGAAAAGGAAACCATAACTTTTATGGAATACAAATATTCTGTGAAAGAATTTCTTGCTTTGATCATTTTCAGTGATGAGTCGAAGTCAATATAATGATAAGGATTTCATTGGAGGATCACTAATATCTATATCTTCAGTGTTTATGATGTGATAAATCGGAAGTAAATTAAGATAACATTTAATACGAATATTCTTGCTCGTATATCCGAACTGTTTGCCTTGAATATAATGGCAGCATTAAGTCTCGCTCCTCTGCTGACTTAATTTGATAGAGGAAAAGCTTTTTCTCCCTGGTCAGATTAAATATAGTCTAATTTCAGAATATGTAATTCAGGGTAAGTCCAACATGGTTATTTTTTTTTATTATTATTAATTATCAATTGCGATGCTTTTTAAAAGTGTAAGGTTTGAAAATTGCCAGAGATCTACTTCAGTATTAAATATAAGTTTTCATAATCATTCTTTAACCTTGTTTATAACTATTCAGTTAAAAACTTGTAATGTTAACATTTCTTATTGAAAATGTATTATCCTTAATTCGTATAATCCTAAACCATTAAAGACTGATATGCAACTGCCAGTAACTTTGAAAATTGAAGTATAAATTTCGCCTTTTATAAATAACTTAAAAATTACAAATAAAAACTTGAAAATAGATTATTACGGAGTCTTCTGCTTTGTGTGTGTGTGTGTGTGTGTGTGAGAGAGAGAGAGAGAGAGAGAGAGAGAGAGAGAGAGAGAGAGAGAGAGAGAGAGAGAGAGATTTGGACCATATTCGCCGGGAAGTTTCTCAGTGAAATCAGAGAAACGTTCTCAGGCGGAAGAGAGTATTTTCCTTAGAAGAGACAAACACGCATACATACATACATACATACATACATACATACAATACATACATACAGAAGGATAAAGAGACAGACAGACAGACATACAGACAGACTCCATTTACCTCCCGAAATTCAGACAGCCCTCTGAGAAGAAAGCCAACGTCACCTAATTTACGAATGTTGACTCAAGTAATCATCCGGCGTTCAGGAAATGAAGTTCCATGAGAGGAAAACAATTCCTCTTCGGATGCGGGCGAAAAACAAAAGAGGTTCGTCACGCGAAAACAGTTTTCAGCGATGCAGCTGCGACCCTCATTACCTGCATTAATTAGAAGAGTGCAGGCGAATTCTTCCATGATTTTCCTGCTTTTCTCGGGAGCATTAAAAATGAAATGCTCTTTCCAGGTGTTTTAATCAGAGAATTCTAAAGGATTCCCGCTCATTGCTTATGAATACTCATGTATTTGAACGTAAGGTTTCTGTCGCCTTGATCACAAAATTGTCGGGTTATTTTGTTTATGGTTTGATTAACATCTTATGTGTTTGCTTTTGTTTGGAAAGTCTTTTTCGGCAATAGCAGTAGCAATAGCAGTAGGAGTACGGCCATTACGCTGTGACTGACATAATGAAAGGCCTCTTATTCCAGTGAAACTTGAAGCGTGACCCTCCAAGCCTTTATATTTTTTTCTTATTGCAAACGGTTGATAGTTTTTCCTTAATTTCCGAAGGGTATAAGTCTTTTTGTAAACTTCTAAACATAGATAGTTCTTTGCATATTTCCAGTGTTGGTTTTTTGTGTAAACTTCCACCCGTTGATAGCTTTTTTCGTGTTCAGCCGTTGTTGGGACAAATTGTTGACGTAAATTTGGGCCATTCGCTAATTCCCGCCGAGTGGTTGGATGCAATCAAGAAAATAAAGGAGATTATTATTCGGCAGAATTTTGAACCATAGAAGGAAAGACGACGGAACATGTAAGAAATACAGGCGGTGTAATAATAATAATAATAATAATAATAATAATAATAATAATAATAATAATAATAATAATAATAATAATAATAATAATAAAAAATGAATACTAGTAGCAAAAGTAGTAATATTATTTTATTTTCCTAATATATAAAAGAATATTTTAAACCATATGTAATATTTATTTATGTTGGATATGTTTAAATCCAATATACATAATGAAAATTTCATTTGCATGTTTCTTTTTCTAATACATATTATCTTAACGTTTTCATAAAGAGTAAAACCTGGTAACGATACATTTATATACGTACATACATCCATACACACACGCTTGTATATGTATACAGTGTTTTATGGGACCCTTTATCTTCATGCGTATATATATGTGTGTATGTATATATGTATGTATGTATGTATATATATATATATATATATATATATATATATATATATATATATATATATATATATATATATATATATATATATATATATATATATATATATACATATATATATATTCATATTATACAGCATGTATGCATATGTGCATATGCATATTTATCATTAAGGTTTTCAGTATACTTTATATATATATATATATATATATATATATATATATATATATATATATATATATATATATATATATATTGTGTGTATGTGTGTGTGTATAGAGAAGTGTCAGAAAGACATATGTGGTCGGTGAGGACATACAATTTCCTTTGACCTCGAGTTGGGGCAACAGAGATTTGCACACAGTAAGAAATACATCTGATCTCGTCACTTCTTTTTCCTCTCATTCTCATCCTTTTTCTGATATTCTTCTTTTTCCTCCTGCAAACATTTTTGTCAGTTTCCTTCTTCAAGTTATATTCCGTATTGTCCAGAAGACTCTTATTACTTTCTCGCACTTCGTGGTTTATTCATGGCTATCATTATGTTTCGCGTTTTTCCTTTTGTAGTTTTACTTCACCTGTTTCGTCTGTTTTTTCATAATTTTTATTTCAGTGAAATGTTTATTCTTGCAGATTGTTTTTTTTTTTCTTTTCGTATGGCCTATGTGATGTTTAATGTTATACAATGAAAAATTTTAGAATTTATTTTGATGCATATATATACATGTATATATATATACAATGTATGTGTGTATATATATATATAGTGAGTGTGTATGTATATATACATACACACAATATATATATATACACATACATACATACTACCTGACATACCCGGCGTTGCACTGCAGAAACTCAAAGCGTAGAACACACCCAGACAATAGAATACACCTAAAGCATAGAACACACACAAAACAAACAACATACCCGTATATTTATTTATCCCAACATTCTATAAGACAGGAAAAGGAACCAAATCTCTCTATAGTGTAATATCAAAGAATTTTTATTTACAGTTTTTAAAAATATAAATACAGTGCACAAATTATGAAGTAAAATATTTCACAAATTCACATAATACTACTTTAACACAAAACTTGATTGTAACCAACATTTTTAGTTTCACCATCAGGAGCAAGAATATACTAATTCTTTGGTGAACCACCCTTGAGCAAGCAACATAAAGTTGTCCGTGGGAAAAACATGACGATCTCAAATCCATTCCTCAGTACTTAATAGACTGTCCCTGCGCCTTGTTGGTCGTGATCGAGAATGCAAGTCTCACTGGAAAATGCAATTTCTAAAAGTTAAAAGGGAGATCCGTCGGAATGAGTGGTATCCGTGGGATAAAAACTGTTTCGCCCTCTCTCTTTCCTGATAAGATAGTTGCTTCAATTACATTCCCCAGGATTTTTGACATTTTATATTTCACCCCTTCTCATCTCCGCTTCCTGTCGTGGCTGAACTTGCGCGTAAAGGGCATTGGGAATGTCTGTTCATCTCAGGAACCTCGTAAACTATGGATTCGAAACTAATATCCGTAATTTTCGGTTATTTTTACCTGTCACCCCGCTTACCACCCCCAATCTCTTTGGTGCCAGTGATGTATCACCCCCACAGTATTCATTTCCAGACAGTAAGTCATATTTATACCGAAATGAGGTATGATAAACCTGTAAAGTTTATTTAGTTACTAAGTCTACAGGCAGAACCAGCCCGTTTCAGGGAAACCCTTCCCACCCCGACCCCATTTGGTGCCCTTTGGTGCTACTGACGTCTTACCCCCACAGTATTCTTTTCCAGATAGTATACCAAGTTTGGTTGAAATTGCTCCATGCATTTCAGAGTTATGCTGGAACATAAACACACACACATACATACATCCAATTATAGGTATATATGTATAAGTATGTACATATATATGTGTGTGAGTGTGGGTATATAACTGAATCACGAAGATATGGAGCATGACTCATGTATAAATAAAGGCAAATGCCACGAAGGAAAATTGAAACAACGTAGTGGCATTCTGTCAAACCTAGGCAAAACATCCAGTGCAATATTCATTCAAATGAAAACTCACATGATAAAATGGACTGAAAGTTCAATGACTGCCAGACTGAAAGATTTCTCTTCATGAAATCTTTTAGAATCTGCTATTATACAGCTTACTTCCAGCTGTAATTTTAACCTTAGCTTTGAAATGTATTATTTGGGCCCTTGTATTAGTAAAATGTTCAAGAATGACTGTAAAGATAAAATCACTGGCTTAATTACTATTTAGTTACCTTATATATATTTTCTATGTATTTGTAAGTCTAATAGTTTTTTAAAATGTTCATTTTGCAAAAATGTTTATTGTTTACCAAAAGGAGAATATATTAAGTGTTGTACTTTTATAAACGTGTAATCAGCTTATTCATTCAAAGGTCATTTTCGGTGATCAGTCTATTCCCCTGTATAATCCTTTAATTGACGCCTCCCTGCTTCTGAATCAGTTTGGCCAAACTTTTGTAAAACCTCTTAAAGATTTACCTTTGTTTTGGTAGGTCCACTAATTCTTCAGCTGTGTTGGATTCCAGTTGCATCTGTTACTTTATAATCCCCATCCTCAGGGATAGCTGTATGTCATCTGTCATTTATAAGACCTTTCTTGTAAACTTATTTTTATATTTCTCATTGGTCTGCTAGTAAAGGATCATTGTGTCGAATGACCTAGCATCCACTCCATTGTTTCACTTTCCTTTCGTGTCATTTGCCTTTATATAATATTCATCACGTTCCATATCTTCGTGATTCAGTTATACATACGCACACACACACACAACAAACACACACACATACATATATACATGTGTGTGTATGTACACACATACATATATGTGTTTATGTATGTGTATATGTACATATATAATTATTTATATGTATAATACACACACACACACACACACACACACACACACACATATATATATATATATATATATATATATATATATATATATATATATATATTATATATTTTTTTTTTTTTTTTTTTTTTTTAACGTGCTTTTATTCCCATTTTTGTATGGGTATGCACGATGCCTATTTTTAAGGACTTTTTGATTTGCTTTGTGTAGACCTGTGGTCTCGATCGGCTGCCCTGCCTGACATCGTTAGACCCCGGTACGTATGTTTCATGTATCATACCAGACCCAACGCCCTTTCTCCCCAGCAGCGAGAAGTTATTTGTCATGGTAATATATATTATAAATATATTGAACAACACATATATATATATATAAGACGTATGTATGTATAAATTTATATATGTATATTCCTGTATGTCATACATACATACATTGATAATATATGTGTGTATGTATGTATGTATATATGTGTGTGTGTGTATGTATATAGACCCAAATCGACCAATATGGCATCTTTGTATTTGTCATGGGTAATGCATATTGATGAAATATATTGAAAAAGAAATATTTCTTTTTCAAGACGTGACTGCTTCCTGTGTTTGCTCACCAGTTAGTTCCTGTTGTCAACGCGTCGTGGACAATTAGCGATTCGATGAAAACCATTTCCTGTGGAAACGACACCACGTGGTATCTCATGCCATGCCTTTGTAACATGGCTCAATATTCGATGAACATTGCATCAGAAAATTTGATCTGGAATCTTCTATGGCGTGACCGTAAAGGGGCGGTTATTAGGAACCAATCATTGTGCAGTAATGGGAATGACGATTGTCTGTCGTCATTAGCTCTACCTATACAGGGGTATATAAGCTTGAGAAGTCCCTAAGCCCGCCATGTTTGAGACGAGGTGAAGCAGCAAGCCTATATACTAGTGACGAAGAAAAGTAGTCAGCCCTTCCTGCTTGTGTGGAGGAGTAGTCGCTTAGCCCTTCCTGCCTGTGACAACGTGAAGTAATCAGCCTTTCCCGCCTGTATTGAGGACAAGTCTCCAGTCCTTCCTGCCCTCCACTTGCACCATCTCCGGATTCTTGGAGAAACAGCATTTGCTGCCTCATCCTGAAGACATCCCTCTTTGTGACGTCTACGAGCCCGTGGTCATCGTACCAGCAACATCTCTGCTGAGTTCCCAGCCGCCCTTCTGTGACGTCTTCAATCCCGAGGTCATCGTGCCAGCATCATCTCTTCAGCTGAAACCCCAGCCACGAAAGGGTAACTCATCAACTCGCCATTTAAGTATTAAGATTGTTCTGCCTCCTGCAACCTGTTCCCCCTATCTATAACTGCTTTGGTTTATTTTGTTTAGTGTTACGTTGAATGAGAGCAAAGGGGAAACATTTCATGTTCTTTGTAAATAAGGTTGTGAATAAATGTACTGTATGTTGTAAGAGTCTCTTTTTATATTCATTTCCCATATTTCAGTTGCTGGTGTTGAAATATTGTTGTTTAGAGTTTGAAAGAACCTGGAACGATTCTTGGATCGAGACAGTATTCCATCAGGCAATAGTCAGTACGAAACTCGTAAAGGTCAGACTTGCCTCTCGAAAAGAAACAGAGTGTATGCGTGTGTGTGTGTTTGTGTGTCTGTGTGCGTTAATGTGTAAATGTGTTTCCATTTGTACTTGTGAATACACATTCATTTGAAAATTTACTACATTTTAACTAAAGACCTGCTCAAATCCTAATTTCAGTAACATTTCCGATTAGTAACCCTTTCAAAATTCTACTTTCATTTAGGAACTGAAAAAGGACAAAATAAGAGCCAGTACGTTAAATGAATGATTTTTTCCCTTTCTATTCCTCAAGAAATCTACGGGTTTGAAGTTTTATCCAACAGTGTATCCGATTTCTTCTATTTCTCCAATTTCCCTTTTCTGAGTTACGCTCTAAAGCTGAAGAGAGGAAATGAAAAAAAGTTTAGGGGGAGGAAGGGTGGATGGGGAATAAAAATGGAGATATGAAACTGCTCTAATCCTGTTCTTCGCGTTGGTTATCCCCCACGTCAACACTCGACGACTGCTGGAAGCGTAGTTTGTCAAAACTGGTCATTTTTACAATGCAATTAGCGATGTTGACAGAAAGTGCCTAACGGCTTCATGACGCGCTTTCAATTTATACTTTTTGTTTCGTATGTGCGTGTGTTTGTTTACGGGTGTATACTGTTCCTGTTACATACAAAGCTCTGTTGAGTGGAGGCTAAAATTCACTTTTCATGTTTTGCCTTTTTCTTTCTGTTCTTGTGATACTTACTTGCAAGTAATGTTTGTGTTTTTTTTTTGTTCTATGTTCATAGATGGGGAAATTCAGTTATGGAAAGAGGACTACGTTTTTCCGACGACTACTGGACACATTGTGATGTGCTGATGGATCATATTACTACTGGTATTTTCTAGCCAATGGTAAATTCACATATAGACTTTGTACGTTATTCACCATTCAGGATGTGGAACACAAACGTTTAACTTTGCAAATGGCTTCAAATCTGTCCACAAACCGCTTTCAGATAGGCTGCAATCGAATTACGTAGGCTCTGTACCAACTGATCACAAACGATTGAAACAGTTTGTAAAAATTGCTTGTAAGACATTGTTAGAAAGTGTAATCTAAGCTTGGTAAGAATACGAAGTACAGGACTCAAGTCTAGTGACAGGGTAAAGACTTCTTAGAGTGTAGTAATGCAGTACTAACTTCCTAATAAGGTCAGTAACGAAAAGGCAGAACAGTGAAGGATCCTTACAAGTATGAAAATGATTCCCTAATATTCAAGGTGTCTCACTTTAGGGCACAGAATTCTTATAAATGTAGGCGTCTCTCACTAGAATAATAATAATTCTCTAATCTTATTTATTTACATATTGGACAATGCGTTTCGAACAGTCTAGAGACCTTAGAGGCAATTCACACAGCGAATTCAAATTGAAATGGCTTTCAGTTTTCAAATTCTGAAGCCTAATCAAGGTGGATTTTTCACTCTGTTAAACAAGTCTGCAAGAGAAGGACACGGAACCACTTTTACCAATTAGCAAGAAAAATAACAATGCCCTTATTGGTATGAGATATATATGATATATATGTATATATATATATATATATATATATATATCATACCTAAGATTAGATTATATATATATATATAGTATATATATACATGTATGTATGTTTGTTTATACTAATATATATATATATATATATATATATATATATATATATATATATATATATATATATATATATATATATATATATATATATATATATATATATATATATATATATATATATATATATATATAAAATTAAAGCTTCAGCTTAATTAGAATAAAAGATAAGAAAAAACGTGACGAAGATCAAACCTTGGTTTTAATTAGAAGAAACAAATGCAAATACCATCTGACTGGATAATCTGCCTCACCCTCTACGATCATGTCAGAAGGAGTAGTAGATGTAGAAGGGATTTTCCTTTGTAACAGCTCCGTCTCCTCGTTCAAGTTCAATTTCCACGTTTTCAGATTACAGTTGTGATATTAGCAGAAATAAAAGTGAGGGATTACCCCCAGTCTGCTACTTTTCCTGTGCTTGTATTTATTTCAATTTAATCTCCCCAGGGATCTAAATACATCTTCCTTATCTTTCTAATTAGGAAGCTGCAAGAATCCGGACCTATGTTGGACAAGATGGGAAGAAATGCTTAAAATTTTCTAGTTCTACTTCACAACTTTACCTGAAGCTTCATAGCATTGGCCTTCTCCACAGATATATAATTACTCTTACCTTCACCTTAATCGCTTTATAAATCATTCCTGAAGTTTCCAAATCCCAAGAGAATTGTTGAACGGCAATCGAGATGCAGATTCGTGGATGTTGGCGTTGATTTGACGGTGTCTTTTTTTTTTTTTTTTTTCTTAAATGACCAGTATAGGGTCTGATTATGTCAAAATTTCAAGCGAAGATGGAATGCATTACTACCCTAATGCTATTCTCTTAGCATTTTCATACATTTTCATCTACTTATCAATTTATCAATTTATTTGTTCACTTTTTCTCCTCCTAATGAACACCATATTCTTTGGAAACTTGAATTTTAAGTGAATGGCTCCTGTGGGCTTGTGTAATGAATAGGGTTCACCTTCTGAATAATAATAATAATAATAATAATAATAATAATAATAATAATAATAATAATAATAATAATATACAGCGATCGACATTTGATAATTGAAAGTTCTCATTAAAGCGCTTTGACATGGTACTGACAAAGGGACAGGCGTTAATTTATCGAATCTTTTGATCTTAATGAGTTCAGATAAGGATGATAAAACAGGAAATATTCATTACTTGATGGTTTTTCCAATATGGCAACGTTTTTAGACCACTGATAAGGTGACAGACGTCGTTTACTGCAAGATTCTGCTTATATCAAACTGATATAGCAATGATAAAGTGAGAGACTTGATAAAGACAAACTTGAATTATGGTCGTTTAAGTGGTAGTCTTCTATTGAAAGTCAAGATTTAACAATGTTGACATAGGAATGATGAAAAAACTTTGTGAATCACATATGAATATTCAAGCATTTTTACTGAATTGATAATATTGTTTAAAATTTTGCTATTTTTCAGCAAACATACTGGCAACTCAATGGAAAATTTGTCAAGAAAAGCAACAGTGCTTTGGGAGAAAAATAATGTTACAGTTATATAGATTCATTTGTTTTTGTAATCTCTTTTTCCAGCTGCGTTGTCATTGTATTTTTTATTCAGAAGTATTAAGAAGTTCAAGGCATTCTTAATAATTCTGAATAAAAAATGCAATGACAATGCACTTGGAAAAACTGATTACAAAAATAAACGAATTTATAAAACCGGAGTTTAATTGCTTTTGTGAAACGAAGACTCAAATTGGTTTTACAAGTCAACTTGCTTTGTTCAAAAGTCTGGAACAAAAACGGGAAGAATGAAGGTGGCGTCCTCTGAAGTTCTTGACTTTCTAAATAAAATTCTCTGCTCACTACACCATCACTCTGTGGATCATGTGAACAGGCCAGAGCAACAGAAGAAGAATTGTTTCGTAAAGACCTTTTATTCGCTCCTGAAGGGCTCTTGGACTGCTCAGGAGTGGAATCGCTTAGGAGTGAAATTGTTCATATTAATATAAGTCTTCTAAAGTGACTTCTTCAGATCACTGCTTGTGTATATGTATATATATATATATATATATATATATATATATATATATATATATATATATATATATATATATATATATATATATATATATATATATGTATATATATATATATATATATATATATATATATATATATATATATATATATATATATATATATATATATATATATATATATATATATATATATATATATGTTTGTATATGTATGAATAAACACAATTTAAAAGTATAAAATAAGATGAATGCACAAAGATTCTGACGTGCATTACAAGGTTATACTTCCTGTGTAGGGACATGAAGAGAGAGGAAAACTTCACCCAAGAAAACCTTTCCAATCCCAGGATATAAGGGAAGGGCTTGGCACAAGTTTAAAGCCCTTGTAAAAAAAATTAAATGTCATACAAAGAGACATCCACGTGAGCTCGTGAGTAGAGGACCATATATTTATATATATACATACACATATTGGCTATATATAGATATACATATATAGATGTATGTATAATATATGTATATATATAAATATACACATAGGCTATATATAGATATACATATATATATACATTATATATATATGTGTATCTATTTATATATATGTATGTATGCATGTATGCATATATATATATATATATATATATATATATATATATATATATATATATATATATATATATATATATATATATATATCTATATTACTGTTATGTGCTGGGTTCGCTTGTATGATTGGAAATGGATTTTGATCGAGGTTTGCCATATGGGCCAACACCCAGATTCCAGTACATCAGCAATCAATGTAAATAGTGATCTCACTTATCTTGTAATTTACATTTAAACAAGCAAAATAAATGGTAGGTCGCCAGGTAATCAGTGATTGTCTTAATCAATTTATTTACATAACTCAAACAACTAGAATTAATCTTGGCGGGCTTGTGATTCAGCCATCAATTGCACACCCAATGTGCCACAGCAATTATAATCAGAAATGAAATGGCATAAATCTGGTAAGGTTACAGCCCAACACAAAAGAGCATCAAGACTCTTACTACAACTCTTCAGTAACTGGTTTCTAAATGAAATTAATATTCACCAACAGAATCAGTATTCTGCAACGAAAACCCTTGACGGAGCCGTAACACGTGGCTCTCGATGACTACCACTTTCAGAAGTTATCTTGCCGTTGGTAAGGGAAAGATGAATTCTTCTCAGGCAAACATTCACAAGGTGCAGGTGGCAGAACGCGAAGGGCCAGGTAACCCTCAAGGCTTTTGCTAAAGGAAGACGTCGTCTCGCCTCGCTAGCTAGCAAGGAGTGACAGGATTCTGCATCCCCAGGTATCTGGAAAGCAATTAACGGCCAACAAAAAGGTTCACAGGAAAACAGGTTAGAATATTCAAAGATAAACCTAGCATGCCTTCTCCCTGCCATGACTAATCCAGCTTAGTCCTTAATCTGCTTCTTCCTCGCAAACAGTTCCCTACATTATACGACTAAGGGGGTCAGGATCCCATACACTTCCCAGCTTAATAATTATAATACATATGTATATATATAATATATGTATGTATATATATAAATATATATTATATACATATAAATACATATATACATACATTATATATATATATATATATATATATATATATATATATATATATATATATATATATATATGTGTGTGTGTGTGTGTGTGTGTGTGTGTGTGTGTGTGTAATCACAATCACGATTCGACAAACATTTTTCTTAAGTTAGAACAAAAAGAAAAACCACGACCGTATGTCTTCAATTCATTAAGTAATGCCTCAATAAGTAATCCTTTAGACTTGTTTTACGAGTGGCACTTAAAAGCGAGTCATTATGGGTAACGATCATTCTTTTCTCGGGGAGAGAAAGAGAGAGAGAAAAAAGAATGTCTACTATAACAAGAAAATGAAAAGAAGAAAAGGCATAAAATATCTCAGGAAAATATGTTGGCTCATTTGTCTTCGCAGATGATGAATGTCCGCCGAGGAAAGTGGAAGAAAATCGGTGATAAATGAAAAGAGAATTGGAACGGAATAAGACAATGGGTTGTGGTGAGAGAGAGAGAGAGAGAGAGAGAGAGAGAGAGAGAGAGAGAGAGAGAGAGAGAGAGAGAGAGAGAGAGACTTATTGCGAGAACTATCAGAGAGAAAATTAGAGAGAATGTGGTAATAAAATCATACGGGAAGATTTTTACCCGAATTGCAGATAGACAGTAGAGAGAGAATGTGGACTTTATACCTGACTTTGTAATGTAGTAATAATAATAATGCCTAAACAGACTATTCATATTGCCTAGCGCTATAGCGTGACTTCCATAGACCTACCAGTTCAATGATATTTAATTAACAGTCTGCCCAATCCTATGAGCTGCAATAAACATGCTCCAGTGAACATTCATTTAACCACTGACGCTATTCACGGCTACAGCGTAACAAATTTCGAACACCCTCAGAAGGAATCTTGTAGCAGTAATAATCTTGAAGTTACTACGATTTTGCCCTTGTTCTGATTTCTCCAAATAAAGCTACTAGTGTTTTGAAAGCTTTTATTTTCTTCTGTTTTTGGAAATGGTCTTCTTCAATAATTCAGAGTCTTATAGTAAGAGTAAATCTTGTAGTAACTAGTGGTGTGAAAGATTTATTTGTTTGTTTTCATAATTCAGAATTTCAAGGTGTGGATGTGGTAGTGATCGTTTTGTCCCCTTTTCTGAGGAGCTTCTCCTTTTAGGAGTGTTAAAAAATGTTTTAAAAAATGCCATGTCTGAATTTCCACTTTTAGCATCAAGTCTTGCTAATCCGTTTATTTTTATTAGTCTGACGGCATCTAAAATATATGAGAACAAACTATAGTGGAAAATCCTTTTCCTTTATGTAAAGCAGAAGAAAAACACATTACCTTATCTTCCTTGCTAAGTTCTGGAATTCCATTCTGCTTTTTCAGACCTTGCCTTGAAAGGGGCACAGGCTGGCCTTCCAATCGAACTTTGTACCTAAGAAAATAAAGAAAAGAAAATGATAAAAGGTGCCACATTTCAGTGCCTAAGAATCCAAAGTACTAAAAAAAAAAAAACTTTTAAAACTAAAAAAAGTAGAAAAAGGGTATTGATTTTCCAAAACCCATTCACTCACAAAAGATAATCTGTTTCTAGTTAATGTGACAATGATGTCAGGATGGCTGTAAATTAAGGATAATTCAGCATGACCTGACATGACAATGTACGCACTAATTGGGCGAAGCTGTACTGACATTATTATGCAGTCATTCAGTCATCTCTCTCTCACTCTCTCTGTTTCAATATTTAAATGCATTTTCCCTAATGTATATATCTCAAGGCTTTCAATTACATTACTTTATTAGTTCTCAATCAGTTCTTGGGAAGTTAAATGAAAATAATGCTGAAATGAATTTTAAATTTTATTTTACATTATAGATTAATAATTTTCTCTCTTTTGCTTATTGCCAAAGGAAGAGCATGTAACTATCACCTCTTAGCGTAATTCGTGGGTTTATTTTCTCATATTTATCTTTAGAACATGTTACCTCATTTCATTTATTTCATGGATCTCTTGATCCTGCTGTCCAACCACTCCCACTCTCTTTTTGTTGTCTTGAGTTGAATGGAAGAAAGTTCCCAGTGCTTGACTATATATATATATATATATATATATATATATATATATATATATATATATATTTATATATATATACAGTATATATATATATATATATATATATATATATATATATATATATATATATATATGAATATATATACATATACATATATATATATATATATATATATATATATATATATATATATATATATATATATATATATATATATATATATATTTATATATATATATATACATACGTATATGCAGCCAGTGCTGCCTGGGAAAACATTGAATAACGACCAATAAACTCTCTCTCTCTCTTTCTCCTCCTAACACCCACTTACTCCTCTCTCTCTCTCTCTCTCTCTCTCTCTCTCTCTCTCTCTCTCTCTCTCTCTACTCTTGCCCTCACTTCTCAATCTCTCTCTCACTCACTCTCTCCCTTTCCTGTTAAGATAGTTGCTTCAGTTACATTGCCTAGCATTTTTGACATTTTATGTTTCAGCCATTCTCACTCCCCATTCCTATATGGGTGAACTTGGACTTAAAAGGCATCAGAAGTGTTACCATTCATCTCAGCGACCTCGAAAATTATGGATTAGACACTAACATCTGTCATTTTTGACATTTTATTTTTCACCCCTTGTGAGGTTTAATGGTTGTTTCATGGGAAAATCGTTTGTCGATTGTTCCCTTGGTGGGTTGTTGCCTCCTTATTTTTAAGTTTTTTTTTTTGTGGAAGGAGTTGACGTCCGTCTCAGTGACTTTGACAGTGTCAGTTAGGTCCAGGGCAGCAGCAAGTTAGGTTCGTAGCAGCGAGGCGTCAGCAGATGGGTAGCAGTAGCAGGTATGCTTACCTGGGACTCAGTCAAGAACGCAGCAGGAAATCACTTTGTTGGTCTGCAAGTGATTGTCTAGAGGATGAGGATCTCTACATCGATTTTGTGAGTGGGGCATTGGAAGTCAACTGCTATGTGATGGGTTGACAACCTGATTACTTTGGCGAGAAGATGGGTTCTTCTGCGTCTGTGTTTGCTTCTTCAGAGTATCAAGAGAATATGGAGAGATTAACGAATGTCTTCACTCATTGGTGAATTGTTTCATGTTTGAGGAGGTGTTCCTGTTTTGATAGCGAGTTGCTATCATTAATAATTTACCCAATTATGTTATGTAATCCTTATCCTGTGGTGGTAGCAAAGCCTACCTTGACAATTCAATAGGATTGGTCTTTGATACTTCTGTTGTGTTAACTCTCTCCATTATTATTGTTATGCTGCCCATTATTTATTATTATTGCATGTATTATGTTTATGATGATGGTTGTATCATTACTGTTATCGGTGATGAGCAAGTTTATGGCTCTATTGATGAATTATTTGTTTATTCATATATGTTGATATTGCTGATGTTTAATATTATTATATATTTTGGGGTTGCCTAGCTGTCTAATGATTATTGTCTGTGCTGTCCAAACACCTGACTCACTTGTACATAATGTATATTATTTTGTATATAATAAATTAATCTTAAGGCTGTATTTCGTGGTTTTGTTTTGCTCCTTCTTTGCTTGTCACCTTTCGTCAGTCATTCCAGCCCAATTGGTTGTTTTTATTTCGAACCGGTGTTCTCTGAAAGATGAGACCATTATACCCCTTCTCACCCCTACCTTCCTATCGGGGCTGAACTTGGCCTTGAAGGGCATCGGGAGTGTCACCATTCATCTCAGAGACCTCGAAAACTATGGATTTGACTCTAATATCTGTCATTTTCAGCTATTTTTACGTCACCCAATTAACCCCTTCCCCCTTTGGTGCCAGTGATGTCTTACCCCCACAATATTCTTTACCAGATAGTAAGTCTTATGTATACCGAAATGAGGTATGATAAATTAATAGAGTTTATTTAGTTACTAAGTCTGCGGGCAGAACCAGCCCCATTCAGGGAAGCCCTTCCTACCCCCACCCCCTTTGGTGTTAGTGATGTCTTACCCCCACAGTATTCTTTTCCAGATAGTAAGTCATATGTATACCAAGTTTGGTTGAAATTGCTCAAAGCATTTCAGGAGTTATGCTGGAATGCACACATACATACATCCATTTATATATATATATATATATATATATATATATATATATATATATATATATATACATACATATATACTGTATATATATATATATATATTCATATATATATATATATATATATATATATATATATATGTATATATATATGTACATATATAAATGGATGGATGAACTTATGTGTGTGTGTTTGTTCCAGCATAACTATGAAATGCAGTGAGCAGTTTCAACCAGACTTGGTATACTTATTGAAAAGAATACTGTGGTTCTGCCTGCAGGCTTAGTAACTAAATAACTAATTAAATATATATATATATATATATATATATATATATATATATATATATATATATATATATATATATATATATATATATATATATATATATATATATATATATATATATATATATATATATATATATATATATATATATATATATATATATATACAGTATATATGTGTATATATATATATATATATATATATATATATATATATATATATATATATATATATATATATATATATATATATATATATAAATGAATATTATCTGGGGTCTAGTTTACTACTGAGGTACGCTAGGATATACACAACTTACCAATCTGGACTCTGGTCTTGAGGTCAGATAAAATCATGTACATCAAAATACAGTTGGATGCCTACTTCAAAAGGGGAGTGATTAGTTAAACCCTGGGTTTTAACTTAATTAATTATATTTACAAAAGAAATACATGTCAGAAGAATAGTAGTATAATTTGGGGCGGGCAAACAAGGGCCTGTAGTACAAAATGAAAGGGAGCAAATGACGGGGAATTGCTTGAAGAGATGCAACTGGGAGCCCGCATCAAGGGCATTGCAAATAATGTAGTGGGGTCACTATGCACAAAAGTGATACAAAGGTCCATAGCTGAACTCCTAATCTGTAATCAAAACACCTATGGTTACTCAACCGAAGATAACGCTGTAATTAGTGAATCGAGAAACTGCGCAGAAGGTCCTAGAATGAATTTGATTCTGATAGGCCGACTGTTAGTGATTTTCGTTACACTTCACTTCAATGCTTGGCAAATTAAACAGCCCAACAACAAAAGCAATACAGGTCTCACTGTAGGTATCTCGTACTTTCTGGGCAGCATGGCCTAAATTCAAGATGGCGGCGAGCACGTTCCATTCGGGCGAGGATCTAATCCTGCCAGATTAGCATCTAGAATCTAAAGTAAAGGAGTCTTGGCAGTCACTCAGACAAGGGAAGAGATTAAAGTTTTACCCCCTAAAGGCAGTGGTGAGAGTGATTATAGAGGCGAATTTTGCCT
>NC_089747.1:43637289-43639789 GCF_040412425.1 Macrobrachium rosenbergii | reverse complement strand
TTGCGAGATTCTCTCAACGTATAATCTGGATGTTTCTGGCTCCCTTGCTTTGTCAACTAACGTAAAGAAGGTGCCGTGGAGCCAGTGCTTAGAACTCCCTTGTGTCACTCCTTTGATTTTATGTAATTATAACTAAACAGCTTAGACATAGATATTGCTTTACCCTTAAAGCCACAATTAAGCAAATTTAGAAATACCTTCCTGTCTTGTTATGAATATAGACCCCATGTTGGATGCAGAAACATCTCAAGTAAGAGAATAACTTCGTTAATAGGCGATATCTATGTATCTGTCTATATATATATATATATATATATATATATATATATATATATATATATATATATATATATATAAATATATATATTATATATATATATATATATATATATATATATATATATATATATATATATATATATATATATATATATATATATATATATATATATATATATATATATATATATATATATATATATGTAGGTGCTATGTCTTTGCATGTAAGCAGTAATCTCTCTCTCTCTCTCTCTCTCTCTCTCTCTCTCTCTCTCTCTCTCTCTCTCTCTCTCTCTGACCTCCAACCATTGTCTCATTCCGTTCCAATTCTCGTTTTCATTTATCACCGATTTTCTTCCACTTTCCTCGGCGGACATTCATCATCTGTGAAGACAAATGAGCAGACATATTTTCCTGAGACAGTTTTATGTTTTTTTTTTAATTTTTTTTATAGTAGACATTTCTTTTTTTCCTCTCTCTCTCTCTCTCTCTCTCTTTCTCTCTGTTTCTCTCCAGGAGAAAAGAATGATCGTTACCCGTAATGACTCTCTTTTAAGTGCCGCTCGTAAAACGAGTCCAAAGGATTACTTATTGAGGCATTATTTAATGAAATGAAGACATACGGTCGTGGGTTTTATTTTTGTAATAAATTGAGAAAAATGTTTGTCGAATCGTCATTGCGATTTTACACACAATAAATAATATATATATATATATATATATATATATATATATATATATATATATATATATATATATATATATATATATATATATATATATATATATATATATATATATATATATATATATATAATATATATAGTAAACATACAAACATACATTATATATATATATATATATATATATATATATATATATATATATATATATATATATATATATATATATATATATATATATACTATTTATGTTTGTGTATGCATGAATAAAAACAATTCAAAAGTATAAAATACGATAAATTAACACAGGTACTGACAGCTATTTTAAATTTATACTTACTGTGTAGGAACAGGGAAAGGTGAGGAAAATTCACCCAACAAAGCCTTTCATAAACCCGGATACAAGGGAAGGGCTTGGCACAGGGTTAATTAATGCCGCTATGTAAAGAAAGGTAAAGTCATATAAAGAGAATCCAAGTGAGTTTGTGATTAGGGGACAAAATGTCGAATGTAGACAAGCAGCTGAAGAAGCCACTTTGACAGACTTATGTTAATTTGAGCAATTACACTCCTGAGCAGTCCGTAATTTGAGCAGTTCCACTCCTGTGTAGTCCGTAATTTGAGCAATTCCACTACTGAGCAGTCCGTAATTTGAGCAATTCCACTCCTGAGTAGTCCGTAATTTGAGCAGTTCCACTCCCGAGCAGTCCGTAATTTGAGCAGTTTCACTCCTGAGTAGTCCGTAATTTGAGCAATTCCACTCCTGAGCAGTGCGTAATTTGAGCAATTCCACTCCTGAGCAGTCCGTAATTTGAGCAATTCCACTCCTGAGCAGTCCACAATTTAAGCAATTCCACTCCTGAGCATTCCACAATTTAAGCAATTCCACTCAAGAGCAGTCTGCAATTTGAGCAATTCCGCTCCTGAGCAGTGCGTAATTTGAGCAATTCCACTCCTGAGCAGTCCGTAATCTGAGCAATTCCACTTCTGAGCAGTCTGTAATTTGAGCAATTCCACTCAAGAACAGTGCATAGTTTGAGCAATTCCACTCAAGAGCAGTCCTTAGTTTGAGCAATGCCACTCCTGAGTAGTCCGTAATTTGAGCAATTCCACTCCTTAGCAGTGCGTAATTTGAGCAATTCCACTTCTGAGCAGTCCGTAATTTGAGCAATTCCACTTGATCAGTCCGTAATTTTAATTTGAGCAATTCCACTCATGATCAGTCCGTAATTTGAGCAATTCCACTCATGATCAGTCCGTACTTTGAGGAATTGCGCTCATTAGCAGTCCGTAATTTGAGCAATTCCACTCCTCAGCAGTCTGCAATTCGAGCAATTCCACTTCTGAGCAGCCCGTAATTTGAGCATTTCCACTCCTGAGCAGTCCAAGAGCCCTTCAGGAGCGAATAAAGGTCTTTACGAAACAATTCTTCTTCTGTTGCTTTGCTCTGTTCACATAATCCACAGAAGTGGTGGTGGAGTGAACAGAGAATTTTATCCAGGACGCCAATTGCTCCAGAGGACGCGAGTTTCATTCTT
>NC_089747.1:43622289-43632289 GCF_040412425.1 Macrobrachium rosenbergii | reverse complement strand
CAAGAAGAGGTTTGTCTTCATTTGTCTTCACTTATGATGAATGCTCGAAGAAGGAGAAAAATCGACGAAAGAGAAAAATGAATTTGGGAATAGAGGGTGGGTCAATAACGAGAGAGAGAGAGAGAGAGAGAGAGAGAGAGAGAGAGAGAGAGAGAGAGAGAGAGAGAGAGAGAGAATGCAGCTTCTCCAAGACAGATGGAGGGACTCCCCAATAGAAGGAACCCTATTCTCACTTCATGGAGAGAGAGAGAGAGAGAGAGAGAGAGAGAGAGAGAGAGAGAGAGAGAGAGAGAGAGATTCATAACATTAATAATGTAATGAACTTTGTTCATTATCTTTTCCTTATTTGATCTGATTTACGTTGTGAATAATAATAATAATAATAATAATAATAATAATAATAATAATAATAATAATAATAATAAAGTTATTATTTTGAGTTTCTATGTTTCACGGGTATATATCCTTACACTCCTCTATACAACGGCTTCCTATGAGCCAATTACGTTCGAATGAGACTCGATTCACAGTCTGTCGAATTCCTGAGCAGTAATAACAATGCTTCAGTAACTTCATTCAATTGAACTAGTTACCAGCTTCAAAGAACTTTAGAAGTCCAATGAATGGAAATCATTTTGGCGCCTAATTTTATCAGTTGTAATTATTTTTATATGTATCTTTTTATGTACCTGAAAGACCAGGCAGCGAAAATCTTTAGTTTTATTTTGTCATCGTTTAGCATTATCCAGAGTCTAGAGATAATCTGTTAAGAAAAGACTAGCTTCATTAGCAAGTGATACACACACATATATATATAAATATCCTATAATTTGTATAAATACCACGATCCTTGCATTTGTAATCATTCTTCTGTAGCGAAGCAACAGAGATAGTTTTCCTATGTTGGGACCATTTAACTTTTTTTTTTCTTTTAATTAATGAAAGAATTCCATTACATGATTGGTGATACGCTTTCACAGTTAGAGACGAAGACGGAAAGTCTTTCTTTCTAATAGTTAGAAAGAAATCGGAAGCGAATGATTAACATCAAATCTACTAAAAACTTCCAAGGTTCTCAGCTGCATTCGTAAATTATCCTTTCGTTCATGGAATCTGTGACGAATCCACCAGCTTCAGGAGCATTGCGATAGTTAAACAGAGAAGTGTGTGTGTGTGTGTGTGTGTGTGTGTGTGTGTGTATGTGTGTGTGTTTGTTTGTGTGTGTGTGTGTCACTTGTTAATGAAGCTCTTCTTTTCTTAACAGATTATCTCTAGACCTTTACCTTGCTCGCCAAAAAATTCTATACACTTAAAAACCATGACCTTTATTGGAACACATAAACAATAAAGTGGAAAATAAAGGTTTTTTGAAGTCAGAACAGTTCACCCTCTATTTTGGTCTGCTCTTGGAAAAGTAACTGTCTTCAATATAAATTAATAAAAACTCTAGTTTTTGCAGAAGAATATCGGACTATAATGACTAAAAGAATTTGCTCTACCCGCGTACCCTACTGGTTTCGGTTATATATTAAAAAAGTCTTGCTGTTATCACAAGCTTCGGGGCTTTGCTGAGAGGAACCAGCATCGCCAGTACGAAATCCTGGGGAGCATCAGGCAGGTAATTCTCGAAGAGCAGACAAGAGAAGTGAAGTTACGTTCTTCTAATATGTCGAATCTCTATAATGTACGCAGTAGAATCCTAATATCTGTTGAAATAACGTTCTATATTAATTCCTTCTTTTCATAAGGCGATTTTTTTTCAGCGATGAAATCTTTCTAAAAAATTGCACATGGTTCGTAGTGGAGATGATATTTCTTAATGAGAAAAAAATAACACATGGCTTAATAACATCAAAGAAATTCATACAGACTTGTGAATATCCAAAGTTTATAAATAAATACCAGTAAATTGTTTAATATATTATCGGTCATTGTTTGGATAACTTTATACCGTGAATCTTATTGATATTCACACACACTTGCATGCATGCACGATATATATATATATATATATATATATATATATATATATATATATATATATATATATATATATATATATATATATATATGTGTGTGTGTGTGTGTGTGTGTGTGTGTGTGTAATTCTAATAGCCACAATGCCCTTTAACTTCTCGAATTCTTCGCGCTTTTTTTTGGATATGCTTGTAACTACGAAGCCGAAAGTATCCAAACGGAAGAAATTGAAGAGCCTGTGAACGCCGGTCGCGGGAAGCGAACCCGAATTCCATATTCACAGGGACAACTACGAAGCCGAAAGTATCCAAACGGAAGAAATTGAAGACCCTGTGAACGCCGGTCGCGGGAAGCGAACCCGAATTCCATATTCACAGGAGGAACCCGAATTCCATATTCACAGGCAGGTCCCTGTGAATATGGAATTCGCCCGCTTCCCGCGACCGGCGTTCACAGGCTCTTCAATTTCTTCCGTTTGAAAAGAGCGGTCCGGTCGCGGGAAGCGAACCCGAATTCCATATTCACAGGGAGGTCCCTGTGAATCTGGAATTCTTCCGCTTCCCGCGACCGGCGTTCACAGGCTCTTCAATTTCTTCCGTTTGGATACTTTCGGCTTCGTAGTTACAAGCATATCCAAAAAAAGTGCGAAGAATTCGAGAAGTTAAGAGGGCATTATGGCTATTAGAATTACATATGTGTCTGGTAAAAGTGACCAGTAGATTCTACATATATATATATATATATATATATATATATATATATATATATATATATATATATATATATATAAATAAATAAATATATATATGTGTGTGTATATATATATATATATATATATATATATATATATATATATATATATATATATATACATATATATTATTTTAAAATTTGGGCTTATATCATGCATATCTAGTAATAGAAAATAAAATGGAAATCACCCCTCCCTTCCCCTCTCTCTCTCTCTCTCTCTCTCTCTCTCTCTCTCTCTCTCTCTCTCTCTCTCTCTCTTCTATATTATATTACGTGGACCATGAATATTTCTCCTCGAAATATCAGTAATAATTATTTATTGCCAAACGGACTCAAATGTGGACATGTGATAAAAAATTACTGGCAGTACAAAATTAAAGAGTATACCAGTTATGGCTACTGGGTCCTTTATGCCACAACTTGAAAGCATTTCGATGTGGTAATCGATCAACATATGTTGCCCGGTTCATGCTTTGCCCTCAAGGAACTTTCTTCGCGATGCTAAAAAAATAACTTCTTCCTCGATAACTATTAGTTTGATTCGTGAGTTCGTCCGTAGTAATAAAAAAAATAAGTGTATTGCCTTATAACATTATTTACTGAAAGTGTCTTGTCATATTTTTACATGCATAGGAATCCATAATTTTGTAGTTTATTTGATAACGGCTTCTTTGAATTCTATTTGAATGTATTTATATATTGTATATTATTATTATTATTATTATTATTATTATTATTATTATTATTATTATTATTATTATTATTTCAGTAGATGAAACCTATTCACATGAAACAAGCACACAGGGGCCAGTGACTTGAAATTCAAGCTTCCAAAGAATGTTGATTTCAACCTCCCAACGCAGACCCCACATTGCAGCAGTAACTTATCATGATACAGAAAAAATAGAATAATTATTATAATAATAATATATTCCCTTAAGTATAATGGCAGCATCAGTTGAATTGATTTTATATTAAGTATTCTCTGCTCTACGTTGAATTCTTTGTTTCTTCAGTGGTGAATGCTACACAAATTCTGGTCAATGTTCAAATTAAGGCTGATTTGCAGGTTACAGGACCTAGAAGTTCAGCGATTTTACTCTATATATATATATATATATATCTATATATATATATATATATATATATATATATATATATATATATATATATATATATATATATATATATATATATATATATATGTATATAGTATATATAAAAAGAGGGAGGAAGTGAAATGAGGAGAGACGTGTCCGTAGAGTTTTAGGTAGCGAGGCCCCTCCGACAGAGGGATTTCCGAGGTCGTTCTCAGCCAGTAGACTTCTTCTTGGGGCGTTTCCTTATGAGGATAGTGTGGTCACTCTTTGTATATTTGGTAAATTCTTCCAAATATATAAAAAGAAATACACTAGTAGTGTATTGTTGCCATTCTCAAGGGGTTAAACATTATAATGATATCGTTTCTTAATCCAAATTTGACTCCATATGTAGCCCAGTATACAAAATGCAAGATGTGTACGGAAAGTCCGTTATATTGTTCTACGACTACCGAAATGTTTCACCAAATATAGTAACAGTTAATCTATAACTCATGACGATAATAAGCCATGTATGTGTTTGTCTGTTAGAGTCAAATGTATAAACTGACTAATTATTTCTAGATGGGTTCGAATCGAAACAAGTTAGGTTAGAGAAATGCTGCAGCAAACCAATCTCTGAGTCAGAGGCTGAAAGTCTATTTCAGCTTTTACTAACACATATCTGTCGATTTCAGATGCTTTAGTAGAAATGCCTAATCGGGTTAAATCTATGATCGATATGTGCCTGTTAAAAGCAGCAGGCAGTAGACGTACATGTATGTGAGTTTGCGCATATGTTCACATTGATGTAAAAGGTGTGTATGTGCTTGTCTCATACCAAGGTAAAACATGAAAACCTCTTTTTCTGGCTTCAAGAAGAAATCCCATTCGTGCTGACAACATAAGGTCTCTTATAAACCAGTACTACTCTGAACCCTCTTATTCGCTCATTTTCTAGGCTGTAAAGCTTCTGGAGTGGAATACCCTCGTTTCAGTTTAACATCTAAAGAATTTCTCCTATTGCTGGGAGAGAAATCAAAGACGAACTTTAGATAATCGTAACTGGTAAAGGAAACTGGTCAATATAGCTAAGTCCAACCTGTTCACGAAGAGCAAGTTTGTGGGAGTCGTTTTCATCTTGATGTTTCCTTTCAAGGTTGTGTGAGCCGTCATCTTCATGTTTCCTTTCCCATTTCGTTTCAGTTTACTTGGTAACCACTGAAGAATGGGAGTTCAACCTACACTGCTTAGATAAGGGTTATTGTAATCTGCTTTTGTTAACTTATTGTGAAATTCACATAAGAAGGATTCATGAACATACCCTCACAACTGGGGTTGGAAAGGTGACGCCTGATAACGCCTCAAACACAGCAAAGGAAGGACTAGGGCAGGGATGACACTGAAACTTGTGGCAGGACTTATTGGTGCTTTGGTCGCAGAAATAGGTTGACAATAGTACTGAGGGTCCGTGGAGTGGTGGAGCGACGAGGAGAATAAGCAATTAAAATGGGGAATTGTGAGGCTCAAGTAATGCATGAGGAAAATATATTTTCTCTCATTTTTTTTTTATTTCCTTAAGCATCAACTTCTGAGATCATTTCTCCGAAAAGAGTCCCTTGTTTTACGAATATAGATTCGAAAGTGAAGTTTAACCTGACGCATTCGTCTATCCTAAGCCCAAAAGATACCACAGCATTCAAAGAAAAGGGAAAGATAAACAAAGAAGAAAAAAAAATAAAAAATATGCTGAGCCTTTCGAACGGACATCAGATTGACTGAGCATCAAAACGTCTCGGAAACTTTTGCATTGCAGGCAACTGAACCGAGCCAAACATTTTTGTATGTAACGAAGCCAGTAGCAAGAAAATTCGAAACTGTTACTATTTGAACGTTGTGATATCTTCCCGCTTTCGAAGAATGCTTCTTCTGGTGTATTTCTGGTGAAACTTTCCACGCATAAAACTCGAGGAATGATGAAAGGCAAACTTTGAATGGATTTCTGAGTAAGGGTCTTGGGACGTGTGGTGGTGAAGGAGGGTGGAGGGGGGAGCTGTGTTGGATAGGAAGGCGGGAGGAGGTGGAGGAAAAGTTGAAGAAATGTTTCACTGCAAAGCGATGGCGGTGGTCCGAAGTTTAACAAACCCCGATGCTCCTGCGTTTTGGTTCTAAATTCTACCTAATTTTCCTCGTTAAACTATATAAAGAGCAATTCCCAGATATATATTTTTTTGTATGGAGCACCACAACGTAACTCTAGCCGATCTAGATTTCGCGTAGCAATATTCCTCTTTGATTTTTAATTAGATTTTGAGAGAGTAACTTCGGTGAGAAGGACTCCTTTGGAATCTCCGGAATCGTTTCGTATTATCATTATTATTATTATTATTATTATTATTATTATTATTATTATTATTATTATTATTATTATTATTATTATTATTATGATACATGCACACGGACCAGACTGAGTCAACCGTTCATAGTACAGTAAGTATCCACAAAGAACGACCAAGTGTAAACAAATTTTTAAAAAGAACATCAGTGGAAGACAGGAAAAAACCACGGGAATTTAATAAAATAAATAATAGCAAAAAAAAAAAAAAACGCGAATAGCCCTATGTATATAAAAGATACTATACCGTCACAAGGATCACGCGACTAAATGTACTGCAAGAGCCAGAAGGAAATATGAAAAGACATAAGCAGCAAGCGCTTTCGTGCATGTAATCTATACGCTTTTTCAGGGTACATTACAAAATTTGCTTCTGTACCCTGAAGACGAGTATATTTTAAACACACGAAAGTGCCTGGTACTCATCCCCTTTAATATTTCCTTCTGGCTCTTGCAGTATATAAAACAAGTAACAAAATATTTTTTTCTTAATTAAAAGTATGATCATTCATAACATCAGAAGGATCTCCAAGACGAACTCAGATAGAGCAGGCTTTAAATTCTTTTGCATCAAGTAAACGTTTCTGGTAACTTGAAAATGGAATATAAAGGCGAGAAAAAAACAGTAGGAATTAGTTTGATCCTCTGTCTTTTTCAGGGACCCATCTTAAAAGTATTCTGTTCCTTAACCTATCATATCCATTTTGCTTTCCAACTCCCTACCTGTAATTATCTAGAAAGAAAACACACTAATGATAGTTCACATAAATCATATAAACAAGTTTCAATAATAAATCAGGATATGAATCTATGAGTCACAGTTTGATACGACATTGAATTTAAAAAATAAAACGAGAAAAAATTTGAATGAAATTTTTAAACTTTAAGCATTTAAGATAGAAAAAAAGGAAATATGAGATAAGACACAGAAAAAAATAAAAAAAGGAAATATGAGATAAGACAGAAAAAATTAAAAAGTATGAGACAAATTCAGCAAATAACAGAGTACAATGTATAGTAGAAACTCGGGTTACAATTCATAACTGATCCGAGTGTGATGTCAACACAGAAAGCAGAGAATCTGGTTGACTCCCCCAGAATAAATTAAACGATGAAACCTGGCTTACAGAACAACAGCGAGCAAGACACTCAACAGGAGTGCAAAATTTGTAACCATTCTAGTAAACAGCCTAAAACAGTCCCCAGGTCGAGAAGTATTTAATCAGTCACCAAGGGACAGTTGAGGTCACGTTGAACAAATCAAATAGCTCTCCGAAGAGGTATAGACGAACCTATAAAAGGGATCGTAGTATCGTAAGGTTGTGGGATTGTTGTATACAGCAGCCATTTATAACAGCTCGAAGTACAGTCCTTTACATAGTGCGATGCCTCTCCTCACTCGAAGAAAACGTCCCACGCCTTTTGGCCCCAGACTTTCGATTCAAGAACAAATTTGAAGAAAGTTGAAAAGATAACGTGTTTGGGGTGGGGGGGGATGCGATGAGGAAAGAAAGGGAGGGGGGAGAGTTGAGGAAGAAGGGAAAGGTAAATGTTTCACTCTTAAGCGGTGCCGATAATCGAAAGTTTATCCAACACAGGTTTTCGTTGGTAAAAGGATATAAGTTCTTTTAGTTCGTACAGGAATTGATTAATGTTCATGTTATTTCGAAGTTATTCATTCAGAGTGAAATTGTAGATAATAATATGCGGTGTTTTATCAGTTTCTAAACTAGTGGCCTTTGTTTTCAATCTGAAGTATGCCTGAAAATGACAAAGGGAAGTATACAATGGATTAAGTATATTATAAAAAAAACACGACAGAAGAAAGTATAGCCCAGTTAAGAAAGACATTTTTTCCATGTTTTTCAGGAGGAAACTTCCTGATTTTACGTGTAAATGAAAATAATAAGATAAACGAAGACTAGGAAGTCAGTAAGAAACACCCAGAAAGAGAAATTAGGGCAAACCCATAACTGCGTCATCTAGAACATACACATTCAATTATTACTGATTACGTCATGAGGCTATAATTTATTTCCATTGAAATTAAAACAACCCAAGAAATATTATAAATGCACAGGTGTTTCATTCAATGAAATAGGGAAGTTAAACTTAAGGATAAGTGGAAAAATTACAAAATACAAAACAGTCCAGAAAAGATGTACATACAGTGTGTACTGGCAGAGTATGTGATACGAACCTACAGTAGTATTCGCTAAGAAACATAATCTATCCTTTACGAAGTAAAACCAGAAGAGTAACGAGGTCCCAGGAGCTTAATATTCGACATTTTTCAGGAGGAAGTGACCTCATTTATTCGTCTGTTCCGGAAACATTTCTGAAATTGAGAAAAAAAAATTGAGATTCACAAAGGCCATAAAATTCCGCGCAGAAGATGGAAGCAGAGATAAGTCATAAGGAAGATATCTCGGAGGAAGCATTTCCACTGGGAGTTTCACGGGTGGAAAAATGAAGGATGAAAAATGTTATAAAAGTTTGTGAGCTAATAGTCAACTTGGCCCGTTAGACACACCAAAAGGAAAACATTATTTTGGTGTGACCTATTTCTGTTGATCACTAAAATGATGATATTTGTAATTTATTCTATATAAGTTTTATTCTGGGACAGTATGATTTTTATTAGGGGATTTTCACTGAATTGTGATTTATGTCTCCTAAAATAACAAATTAAAGAAAGATTAATCCTTTATATGTTATGCTTTGACAAAATTATAATTAATGTAAAGTTGTCACTCAATCAACAATGTATTAAGCCAACTTTCACCAAAATATTGAACTAAACAAGTTCGTTGAATCTAAGAACACTTGATTGATTGATGTCCATCATGTTGCCGAACCCCTGCCACATCACCAAAGACATATCTTTCGATTAATCAAATTTTTTTGCCGCTTTAAATATATGCTATGTATTTATCGAGACCGAGTCTTTGGATTTACCATTAATAACACGGTTATATTATTGACCCTCCTAGTTAAAACTTAAAAAATTAAGAATTCAAATCAACGCCAACCAATACAGAGGTAAAATATGCTGTGCATACAATTGCTATTGGTCATTTCCATCTTTAAGTCTTTGTTTCTTCAGATTTCGTAACTTACGAAAATGAGAGGAAAGGAAAAACAGGTAATACTCTCAGAAGGTGAATCCCATTAAATTTTGCTGTTAGTATTGGAATGATCTTAGTTACGCAAAGAAGAATATGAAAAGTGAATAAGCATTTAGGTCCATTTACTTACAGTGTTCATTACTGGTGTCTGTAAAAGATTGTACGAACAACATATCTATTGCGTAATGGTTATTCATTTTCCGGATTATGTTGAATCTTTTGCTTTTAATGGAGGTATTTCCGTTGGGAAAGGATTTTACTCAGAGTGAAGAACCTTTGTAATGATGAAGGTATTATACGTCTTAGTTATTGAGTCCAGAAGTTACTTCACTGCTTTAAAGGCAGGCGCTTAATAAAACCTGCTTTCACTATTTGTTAAGCAAAACCGCATCAGCAAACTGGGCGTGAAAACCAGAATTCACAAATTCATTCTGCCTTCTATAGTAAAAGAAATTAAAAACGTTTATGCAATTATTAAAAGAGCAAAAAGCAAAGGCAAAACTGAAACGTAGTATCACCGTCTATTTACAAACCCTACTACTTTACAGGAACAGTAAACGCAACTGCTATTTAAAAAACGATAAAACGTGTAAAGAAATCATGGGCAACAGTTACTCTTTTCCGTCAACACACTAAATTTGGATGCAAAAATGAACTATTTTGACGTA
>NC_089747.1:43599789-43614789 GCF_040412425.1 Macrobrachium rosenbergii | reverse complement strand
CAATGAATTTTGCAAAAGAAACATACTAACTGTTGTAACTTTACACAAAGTATTCAGAAAACATTACCAACCGTTGGAGGCTTACGCAAAAAACTACCAACAATTGAAAGCCTACACAAAAAACTACCAATAGCTGGAATTTTAAACCCCAAAAACTACCAATTTACGTTCAGACAAAAAATTACTAACAGCTGGAATTTGACACCAAAAAACTACCAATGATTGGAAACTTACACAATAAATTACGAACGACTAAAATCTTACAAAAAAAAAAAAAAAACTACCAACCGGTGAAAGTTCACATAACAAACTATTATCAGAGAGTAAGAAACTCAGTAATACGACAACTGCTATTGCTGCTAAAAGAGAAAAAAGTTATTAAAACACTTGCAAACCCATAAGAAGTTCATAAAAAAATAGATGAAATAAACAATGTGCTCAAAATCAAAAAAATCTTACGATGTAATACATAAGTAATCAAAAGTAATGAGCGGGAATCCTTTAGAATTCTCAGATTAAAACAGCTGGAAAGAGCATTTCGTTGTAATGCTCCTGAGAAAAGCAGGAAAAATCCTGGAAGAATTCGCCTGCACCCTTCTAATTAATGCAGGTAATGAGGGTCGCAGCTGCATCGCTGAAAACTGTTTTCGCGTGACGAACCTCTTTTGTTTTTCGCCCGCATCCGAAGAGGAATTGTTTTCCTCTCATGGAACTTCATTTCCTGAACGCCGGATGATTACTTGAGTCAACATTCGTGAATTAGGTGACGTTGGCTTTCTTCTCAAAGGGCTGTCTGAATTTCGGGAGGTAAATGGAGTCTGTCTGTCTGTCTGTATGTATGTATGTCTCTTCTCAGGAAAGTCCTTCGGTCTGAGAACGTTTTTCTAATTTCACTGAGAAAACTTCCCGGCGAATAAGGTCCAAATCTCTCTCTCTCTCTCTCTCTCTCTCTCTCTCTCTCTCTCTCTCTCTCTCTCTCTCTCTCTCTCTTTTCCAGGAGAAAGCCTTGGGAATTGTTGATTTCCTCGAATAACTCAGAATAACATTCTCGCTCTCTCTCTCTCTCTCTCTCTTTCTCTCTTCTGAGAGGATCTCAAATTCTTCACGTTCTTAGAGATCTCTTACTGCAGAAGACTCCATAGTAATTTATTTTAAGTTTATATTTGTAAAATAGTTTTTAAGGCATTTATAAAAAGCTGAATTTATGCTTCAATTTTCAAAGTTTAAGGCAGTTTTTTTATTGATTTTAACTGGTTTAACACTAATTAAGGAAAACAGGGTTCTATACAAACGTTTAAACATTTCAAGTTTGTAATTAAATAATTATGAACAAGGATAAAAAAGAATTATGAAAAACATTTTATATTTACTGCTGAAATTTTGCACGTTTTGAACTTTACACTTTCACAAAGCATCGAAATTAATCATTAATAATAATCATAAAAATAACCACGTTAAACTTTCTCAGTTGCGTATTTTGAAATTATGTTAAATTTTTTACGACCATGTAGAAAAGGTTTTTCGTCGATCAAATTAAATAGACAGAGGAGGGAGACTTGGTACTGCCATTATATACAAGCCAGACAGCTCGGATATACTTGCAAGAATGAAGTATTTATCTCAGTTTATTTCCGATTTCTATCCGATTTATCATTGAAAATTATCACATCATAAACATTGCAGATAGAGATATTAGTGATATTTCATGGAATTCCTTATCAATATAATGCCCTCGATTCATCATTGACAATTATTAAAAAAATAAATTCTTTTACAGGAACAATTAGAAAACTATTGTACGAAAACGCACAAATTCTACTGAAAGAATATCAAACGCATTATAATAGAAACAAAATCATAATTATAACGGCGCATAAATAAAAATGAAAAGGAAATCAAAACTTTAATGGAACATAAATATTCTCTGGAGAAAATGACCCCATCTTCCTAAAGCATAAAGCACCTGGCAGGTATTATATAAAGTCCTATAACCAAGATAAAGTTCAGAAGTTCTTAACCATAGTTTAATAAGTCCTCCTATCCATAGGCTGCTCCCCCCCCTCCACCCATTACCTTCCTTAATTTATGAAAATGAGTTTTGTATTTAAATGCAAATTTTGTTTTTTTTTTTTTCTATTCTGTAGGCGGACATATTTTCTGTCTCTCGACGTCCCTTTACGTAAGGTATGGGAAGTATTGTCTAAATGAAAAATTACATACTTTAAAAAGGAACGCTTTAAGTATATAATTATTTTTAGCATTATTTTCTAAAACTACTTTTACATCGCTAGTGGGTTTTAGTAGTTTGATTAAGTACTGAAAGAAAATTTACCACAATAATGAACTTTTGAGGCTTTTGTCAATTAAGGTTCGAGGGTGTACGTGTATGTGTATTTTATATATATATATATATATATATATATATATATATATATATATATATATATATATATATATATATATATATATATATATTTATATATATATATACATACATATATATACAAAAAATAAGCTACTAATATTGTTTAATATTCAGTTCGCGCTACTTCGGGAATATCACCGAAGGGGAATTATAAGTAATAAATGGTTTGGTACCTAATTGGCTCGAACACCTGACAATACGAACCAGTGACTTCCAGTCGACGTTCTAGACCATTCGGCTATCAAGAGGGTATATATATATATATATATATATATATATATATATATATATATATATATATATATATATATATATATATATAATATAAAACAAATAATAGAATATATATAAAAACATAAGTTTTAGAGCAAATAATAGAGATAAAAAACATAAGTTTTAGAGGAGAAAACCAATGAATGATTTAGAGTGACTGGGAGGGGGTGAAATACCTCATTATCCAAAAGCTGCTATTTCACCCTCAAAACTCCAGAGGTCTCTGCTATCATCCTTTTGAGATCTAGAAAAAAGAGTGTTTGATGTCTTGTAAAAAAGGCGAAGGTTGTAAGTATCAAAGGAGATATAATTTCCAACCCCAAATTACCTAGAGCAGTCATTGGAAAAACAAAATACACGTTCATTTTCACTTTGATATGTGACCTTGAAATTTGGTCAAGGTTAAAAATTTTTTAAACAATCCTTTGAGATATAGTGTAAAACTATTAAGACCAAGGATATTTAGGTAGTATAGTCTCTGAGATATATAAAAATTCTATATTAAACCATTGATTATGCTTGTTTACGAAATAATATCAAGCAGCCCTAAAGTAAGTTAGAAAAGAAAGGGAATTATAATAATACCGGTTCACACGGCAACACAGTTATAATGAAATATGCCACAACGCTCCGTAATGACTTCCCTTTACCAGAGCCAAATTGCATGTTGTGAAATATTCCATTATTAATCGTGGAAACTTTCTTCGTGTTCAGCCGTTGTTGGGACAAATTGTTGACACAAATTTGGGCCATTCGCTAATTCCAGCTGAGCGGTTGGATGCCATCAAGACAATAAAGGAGATTATTATTCGACAGAAATTTGAGCTGCCGAAGGAAAGATGACGGAACATGTACGAAATACAGGCTGCATAATAATAATAATAATAATAATAATAATAATAATAATAATAATAATAATAATAATAATAATACCAAAAGTATATGTGGTTAATAGACCCACTTTCAAACGTATTGTTGAAAGTGATGGCTGCATCAGCTGCAGTCAGTTTATGTAGAGTTTTCTCAGGTTTTCTAATAACTGGCTTTTCTTGGTTACTGCATTGCGTCAGTAATTCTCCGATACTTGTCATTTCTGGAGAGGGAAATAGTCGTAGATCGGGACATAATTTATCATGTCTGATGCACACAAGGTTCGTCCGTTAACTGAAATCTGGAAATTCTGGTCCGTAGAGTTTTGTAAGGTCGGTTTAGTAAACTTTAGTTGTTTAACAGGCTACAAGTGTGTTAGGCCAACGTTTCTCTCAGGTTCTACTGATCAGACTCACGATAAAGGATTGAAGGAGACTGGTGTTCATGCTGGGTCCTACGCTTTATATACGCGGTGGTCAGCAGAGGGTCACCTGCATGCTGACTTCTGAATAACCAAGGCGAAATACGGGCCGCTCATTGGCTAGCGAGAGGTTTCTTCGAGCCAAAATTTCAAAGTTGATGGTCGCGCTGCTGTAATCTCGCTGACCGGTGGGGCCGGTGCGTGACGTCACTGCCTGGTATTATCCTGCGAATATTTTCATTGGTCGCCGGGTGGTTCGCTGAATCTTGCAATGCAAGGCCTGGAGTGTCGCTTGCTATGGTGTCTGTTGCAGGTCTTTGCACAATAGGCCGTCTAATGCTGGTGGGTAGAAGAGAACTTCCTGGGTCGTATTTAATGAGGGCTTTACTCGTTGTATTAAGAGCGCCTCCAGCAACCTTAGGCGTCTCGAGTCCGACGCATTTCCAATTATCTCGATGTTTTCGGTAATCGTATTTCTTGCGATGCCCGTATGATGGGAATCCCTCATGTGGAGTTTATAGCACCTTCTTGCGCATGACAGGAAATCCTCTTAGCCAATTTCATGGTGGTCTCACCTATATATGAGCGGGAACATCCACGGGCTGGGCATTTGAAATGGTATACCACGTATGTCTGTCTAAGGGATCTCTAATCGGCGGGGCCGGGTTGTTCTTCATTATCAAGTCGCTTTGCGTCTATTTAGCTAAATGACGAGGTCCAGTTAGATGTTGACGGCGTCGGTAGTAGATAAATTCTCCTGCAAAACTCTACGGACCGTATTCACCAGATTTCAGTTACCGGACGAACCTTGTATACATCAGACATAATAAATTATGTCCCGATCTACGACTCCAGAATGACAAGTATCGGAGAGTTACTGGCGCAATGCAGTAACCAAGAAAAGTCAGTTATTAGAAAAATAGAGAAAACTCTGTATGAACTGAATGCAGCGCATGCAACCATCACTTTCAACAATACCAAAAGTAGTAATATTTCATTCGTAGTATATATAAGAGAATATGCATAGTGTATATAAAAGGATATTTTAAACCAGCCTCCTGTTTAAATCCAGTATGCATTCTGAGAATTTCATTTGCATGTTTCTTTTTCTAAAACATACTATCTTGGCGCTTTTTAAGGAGAGTAAAACTTGGTAACTATACTTATATACGTTCATTCATGGATACACAATACATACACGCGTATAAGTATATATATGAATGAATTTCGGATACTTCTGTCCATAAAGAATAATGAAGAGGTTAAAAACACAAATAAACACACACATATATAAATATATGTGTGTGTGTTTGTGTGCATTTATATAATTATATATATCAAATTTACTTGGTAGATCATCATTCTGTATAGACATTCTTATAAACACTTTTGATAAAAGCAAGATCGAATAATGTTGAAATAAAAAGTTTGGAGGGACCACTAAGACAGTGGGAGGTGTGTTAATAGTTGTTGGCTGGGCAGCGGGTGTATTTTGGGGGTGGGGAAGGGTAGGGTAGGAATAGGATGAGGGGGCAGTAGGGAAAGTTGGGGAATATTTCACTGAGGGGTCTGTGTCAGCATAAGTAATTGTAGCCCAAAGCGATGCGCCTTCCGTGGAAGATAAGGAAGTTTCGTTGGAATCGAAACGAAAGTGATAAACGTCTTTCCTATTCGAAAGTAACGTACCATTTAATACGGAAATATGCAGTATGAAAAGTTGTATAGTAAGAAGTGAAAGCGAAAAATGCACTCGAGATTTTTCGACCTGAATCCTGAGACGATCGTCAACTGAGATAATGGTCAATTCAGTTCACTTGTCGTTTCGAAGGAGCTCGCTTGGTCTTAAATCTACAAGGATTTTTGACGATAATCCTAATTGAGTCTCATCTTTTTTTTTTATTTGATTAATTTCTCTTCCGGTGATCATAAAACTTTGATGACCAGGTAATGAAACGCACATTGGGACAGGTAAGTAGAGTTAATAGTATGTTGGCAGAATTTTGTCGTCAGATAAAAAATATTTGTAATGTTGACGATGAAAGAGGAAACATAAATTAAGCTGAAAGCCTTGTAGATATTTCCTCACAAGCCAGTTCGAGCTCCATAAGGGAAAGCTACCACTCTATGAAGTCAAGAAAAAAAAACCACTGACAATTGGATGTTCACACAAAAACTATCAACAGTTGAAAACTCACTCAAAAAAACTAACACTGGGGATATTATATAAAAAACTACTTATGCCTAAAAGTTTACTAAAAAAATAACAGCCTTGTAAGTTAAGAAAAAACTACCAACCATTTGCAATAAGAAAAAAGTATAAAGGCGTTCAGTGTCATTGCAAGAAAAGGCCTTTCATTATGTCAGTTTTAGCTTAATTACCCAACTGCTACTACTACTACTACTACCACCACCACCACCATTACTACTGCTGCTGCTTAAAAAGAAAGATAAAAAAAGACTTTCCAGACGAAAATAAACTCAAAAAGGTATTAATGAACTTAGGGACATTTGATCCCCGAGGGGCTAGTACTAAACACGGCGAAACAGTGTAGATGAGATCCTCTTCTGAAGGAGAGGAGGGACACTGTAGCCTGGGTTGGGACTGGGCTACCATATCTCTCTCCTTCAGTAGAGTATCCCTCTGTTCAGCATTGACTATGGCGGCCCTGGATGTCCTTCTGTTGGGCATGGAAGTCCTTCTGGTGGACCTTCAGGGCCACTAGAATCCAATGCTGACCAAGAGAGATCCTCTTCTGAAGAAGAGGAAGGACCCGGCTACCATATCCCTCTTTCCTTCTGTAGAGTGTCCCTCTGGTCAGCATTGATTATGGTGGACCTGGATGTCCTTCTGGTGGAGGTGGAAGTCCTTTTATTGGACGTCAAGGTCCACTACAATCCAGTGCTGACCAGGAGAGATCCTCTTTTGAAGAATAGGAGGGACCTGATGAATTGCGTTAGCTTGATTTGCGATTAACAATTAGCCAGGCCATAGAATTAATAAGATTGTGCATATGTGATTGTAAATTTATTTTCAACGGGGAATTTTTTAAACAAACATTTGATATGGCAATGGGAAAGGCTTTCTCCTGTTCTTTCAAATTTATGTATGGAATTCCTAGAACACCTTTACATCCCCAAGATTTTCCATTTTCCTGTAACATGGTACCATTATGTTGATAATATTTTAGCCATCGTACCCAAAGATTTGGATGTACAGTAAATAACATATTGGCTCTACTAAATGATCAAGTCCCTTCCATTAAATTTACACTCGAGTTAGAGAATGATGAATGTTTACTTTTTTTTGGACATTTATATTAAACGGGAACCTTTTAATTGTAAATTTAGTGTTTATAGGAAAAAGACAAAAAATTCTATTATTCGGGCATGGTATAAATATAAAAATTTCAGTTTTTTCATCAATATTTCTTCGACCGTTTTGAATAGTCAGTCCTGAGTTTTTAGATCAAGATTAAAAACATCAGAATAAAGGAAGAGATCTATGCTATCCAACCCACGTTATGGATATTTGTTACAATAAAGCTGTAAAGACCTATGAAAAATCGGAAAGAAAAAAAGAAGTGTCCTCAAACCCCCTTTGTTTGCCACATTTTATGGGATTTGAAGCTGTAAAACCCTTTTTAGGATTGTTTAATACAAATGTATCCTTCGTATATAATATAAAAAAAACATGCTTACAAAAAATACCCCCCTGAAAAGATAGCAATATTGTATACAAATTAACTTGTATGGATTGTGATTTATTTTACTTAGGTCAGACCAGGAAAGAATTAAATACCAGAATAAAACAACACAAATATTCAGTAAGAACAGGTCAGACTAATAATGCTCCATTTTTGCATTTAAGTTAAAAGTCCCACAGAATAAACTGGACACAAAGCAATGTAATACTACGAAGTGATGAAACTATTTCCAGGAACTTGTTGGAATCTGTTATGATTCAGTTGACCTGGGAGAATAAGCTTAATTTAAGCCAAGGATTATTTTCTTTTGACCCTGTAATAAAACATAGGTTCCAGAAGGATTTGAAAGACAAATAGGTAGATTTCGATGTTAATCTGCTGACCATTTTGTGATCTCCCAACCTTTTTGTATTCCCTTAGGACTTACAGTACACCCACCATATATAAATACCCCTGTGTCTGTATATCTTTAGTTTCTGTGACCTTGTCTTGATAATATGACGAAAGTACTTAGCATCTCATTGTTTAACTCTTTCCTTTGTGGCTGTAACTTTGTTTGTATAATCATCAGGTTTTTACCTTTTTGTGATTTAAAATAAAACATATATATATATATATATATATATATATATATATATATATATATATATATATATATATATATATATATATATATATATATATACACATACACACACAAGGCAGGATATATATATATATAAATATATATATATATATATATATATATATATATATATATATATATATATATATATACATACACACACACACACACACACACACACAAGCAGGACACTCAGACAGTGGACATAATGGAGCTATGGAAAGGCATTCTGCTTTCTATCAATTTATTAAAAGCCGAAGTTTCGTATCGCTTGATACATTTTCCAGGCTGAAATAGCTATTAAAATAAACAGTATTTGCCTATAAAAGATAAGAGATATACACATGACATACTTATTGACACCATATTAGCAGTTAAAAAACAGAACAAGGGGAAAAGAAAAATGAAAAAACCAAAAGCAGAGGCAAGAAGCACAAAACACCCATCCACAATGGTAGCATAAAGCGGACTAACAAGAAATGCAGAACAGGAGGGAGAGAGAGAGAGACGGGGGTGGGGGTGGGGAGGAGCACAGACCCAGAGGCCAAAAACAAGAGCAAACTATGCAATGAATAGTTGGGTTGATGCTGACTAGTGATTGAGGGTAAGGGACAGTCAATTTGATCATTATAGATTCAAGGGTGGCCAGTTCCTCCATACCTCGTGTTCTTCCCACAGTAATAAAGTCCCTGGTATCTGTATGTGTTTTACAAGTCTTGCTTTGGTTTCTCACATTCGACTAATCAGGACTAGATAGTCGACTACCTGTTCTATAGCTGTTCCCCTGGTGAGGGGAAATTCAGATCTTTAGCAGCCTCCTGGTACATCCGATGTATGTGCCCAGGTTACATCTGGGACAGGTATATTTGTAGATTACACCGGAGGTAAAAAGGGGGCTGATCCTAGCCTTGAAATGGAAAAGGGACCCGATGGTTCGGGGGTTCATCGGGATTAGCGTTAGGTTGAGTGGAGGTAAATGTCCATTGAATAAACTAACACGTTTTCTTCCTGAATCTGTTGTCAGGTAAATAATGGAATCTGACATATAGACGTGTGTCTGTTTGAGTACAGACATACACACGCACATTAAGATTGCTTAAAAATCAGGGCTGGAAAGACAAACAATGCAGTTTTGTTACGCAATCCGAGAATTTTGCACAAGGAGACTGTTCAACCTGAACCATCTTATGGCTCATTGAACTGTACTCTATTAAACAGTATGTGAAAAAGTTCATTTATATAAACATCTGATTTAATCGCTGAAAATTCTCAGTCAAGGTACTGCAACAAGTCAGAATCCCCCACCCCCACCCCCAAATATTTGACAAAGCCATCGTCATGTTCAAAAGAAACCGTGTTTTTTCTCATTTAAATCCAATGGCATGCTGTCTAAACAAGTGTGGCAGAGAAACAGACAAACATACAAGGTACTGAGAAGGACAGAGTGACGGACTCATCACATCCGAACCACTGAGTTTATTGTATAACTGTTGACATTGTTTACAAGCACAGAATAAATGGTACTCTTCATTCTTATTTCACACATATTGTTTAAACTGTTTTTTATAGTATATTCCTCTTAACATGTTTTCTGTAAATGGAATTAGTTCCTCATTGGAAGGGTCGATATCGTACTCGGCTAGCACTCTCTTAGGCCTGCGTTCGATTATCCGGCCGGCCAATGGAGAATTAGAGGAATTTATTTCTGGTGATAGAAATTCATTTCTCGGTATAATGTGGTTCGGATTCCACAATAAGCTGTAGGTCCCGTTGCTAGGTAACCAATTGGTTCATGGCCACGTAAAATAAGTCTATTCCTTCAGGCCAGCCCTAGGAGAGCTGTTAATCAGCTCAGTGGTCTGGTTAAACTAAGGTATACTTTTTTTGTATAAGGAATTTAAATAGAGCCTTTGTAATTTATATGTACCAAAATCCACCACGATGAAACTATGTAAATTGATCAAGTGCTCAATTGATGTATTTTAAGCTCTAATGTGGTCAGAGGCTTTTATCCACGTGTAACCAACTCCCTATTTCTCCTTCATTTTTGTTTAATAGTCTCATGGAATCTTAAGAAACTTGCTGAGTTCATGATTCTGGAAAATCGACTTTCTAATCCAGTCTTCCGTGAAAAATCCCTAACAACACAACCCGCAGACAGCCGGAACACTGCCCAAACCGTGACTTGGTTCCAGGAAACTCGGGACTTGAGGAGGAACTAAGATCTCCCTCGGAAGGAAAGTTTTTGGACATCCGAGAGCAATGGAAGTTCAAGGACGTCTCTCTCTCTCTCTCATACAAGGGTGTCTGCTGTTAGTTCTGAAAGTCAGATCTCTCTCTCTCTCTCTCTCTCTCTCTCTCTCTCTCTCTCTCTCTCATACAAGGGTGTCTGCTGCTAGTTCTGAAAGTCTAAATCTCTCTCTCTCTCTCTCTCTCTCTCTCTCTCTCTCTCTCTCTCTCTCTCTCTTAAAAGGGTGTCTGCTGTTAGTTCTGAAAGTCAAATCTCTCTCTCTCTCTCTCTCTCTCTCTCTCTCTCTCTCTCTCTCTCTCTCTCTCTCTCTTCTTATAAGGGTGTCTGCTGTTAGTTCTGAAAGTCAAATCTCTCTCTCTCTCTCTCTCTCTCTCTCTCTCTCTCTCTCTCTCTCTCTCTCTCTCTCTCTCTTATAAAAATCTTACTAGTTCTGAAAGATCTCTCTCTCTCTGTCTTCTGATGATTCTGAAAGTTTGAAAGTTTCTCTCTCTCTCTCTCTCTCTCTCTCTCTCTCTCTCTCTCTCTCTCTCTCTCTCTCTCTCTCTTATGAAAGGGTGTCTACTGTTGGTTCGGAAATTGTAAGTCTCTCTCTCTCTATAAAAATGTTTCTGCTACTAGTTCTGAAGGTCCAGATATCTCTCTCTCTCTCTCTCTCTCTCTCTCTCTCTCTCTCTCTCTCTCTCTCTCTCTCTCTCCCAACGGTCTTCTGATGATTCTGAAAATTTGAAAGTTTCTCTCTCTCTCTCTCTCTCTCTCTCTCTCTCTCTCTCTCTCTCTCTCTCTCTCTCGGGTGTCTGCTACTAGTGCTGAAAGCCTCCTGTATTAAAATTGCTCCATCCATATCCTCGCAGTATCTGGCGGTCCCATTTGAGAGATCACCTTCAAAACATTTGAAGTCTTCGTTTCAAAAACGTGTTTTTCATTGAATCTCCATTCTGCTAAAAAGAAATCAAACAGCGTAACAGCTGTAAGGAAACATGCATAAACATTTGCATGCCAGATATGTATCACAGTTTCTGGGAAAATATTGACTTTTTATGCATCCTCGAGTTGCATCGTAACTCCAAGTTAAGACGGCAGTAAAAATACATTGCAAACCGAGGGTAAAATATAAGGACACTATTTTAAGATTCCTGTCTTTTTCACTGAATATTAAAATGGAACATTTTTTATGGTTTTCACAGCCTTGATTGAATGAAGTACAAAAAACAGCCTGGTTCATCACAAAATTATTCTTTTTTATTTATACTTTCTTATAGTTGAAATTATAAAGAAGGTATTAATGTTAAGAAATTTTCGGATATTTCAGATGGCCCCTTTAAAAAATGTCAAAAATTTTCATAGCCAACGAAAGAGCCTTGTCTTATTTAACATATGATAATTCCTCTACCAATCGACGTCGGTAAAAATATAAAAATTTTTTATTTTTGAAATTGAAATGAAGTATCTAGAAAAATCTATGGATTACGACTAATGCAGCATAGAGCAGACACTTTCCTCAGTGCAGCGAAATTTATCACTTGTGTTAACTTAATTCTTCTGAAGTCTATTTTGGTTTTAGATTTCGTTTGTGCATCCTTCTGCCTGTATTTTTTTATTGAATTTAAGGTATACAATCATATATTATTCTCAGCATTGAAGCATTGCGTTTCTGTCTTACAGAGAGTTGGAATTTCTGAAGCAAACATTTACAGACAACTACTTCCTTTTCTTTACAAGGCATTAAGATTTAAGTGACCCCGTGAGGGGGTGTTATTGCCCTCAGGGCAGGTTACCTCATGCGGTGTACTGTATGCATCATTTACAACCCCTTTCGTTCCTTTTACTGTACCTCCTTTCATATTCTCTTTCCACCCTCTCCTAACAATTGATTCATAGTGCAGCTGCGAGGTTTTCCTCCTGTTACAGCTTTCAAACCCTATTACTGTCAATTTCCGTTTCAGTGCTGAATGACCTCATAGGACCCAGTGCTTTGCCTTTGGCCTAAATTCTACATTTAGTTCGATTCAGCATTCAAGTGTTTCTGTTCGTAACGACGATAATGACTGGGCATTTTCCATGGCCTGAGTTAGTACCGTATTCTTCATAATTCACGTTATGCCCATTTTTCACTGTGTAAAAATAAATACAGAATAATTATACACTGAACTCATGTCCAGACCATTTTATAATTCGATCTTGAGAAGTAACGCCCCCCCCCCCCGGCAGATGCAGATCTCATCTATTTTAAACAATGGTTACATAGTTCTAAGGGAGTTCAAGTTAAATGATATAGGTAGAAACTGGAGTTCTAAGGGAGTTCAAGTTAAATAATATCTGTAGAAACTGGAGTTCTAAGGAGTTCAATAGAATGATCATATATATATATATATATATATATATATATATATATATATATATATATATATATATATATATATATATATATATATGTGTGTGTGTGTGTGTGTGTGTGTGTGTGTGTGTAGATAGAGAGAGAGAGGATGTTGGTGTATGTGCGTGTTTTACCATCAGTCTATCTGAATACATACCCACGTGCACAGAATACCAATTTTCCGGCGACGCAAATCTCTCATTAGCCAGCAATTGGGGTCACGTTTGGATCGAGATGAAAGTCTGTTTACGCTGTCTTGAGAGTGTTGCCACTTAGGCGAGAACAATAATATTAACGACGATATTGTTCGACTGTTAGCGTCCTTGTGATAGACATGACACGCTTTCATCAAACAAAGTCGAGTAGCAGATGGTGTCCCTTTGATGGAAAGGAAATGTATTCTTTATATTCATATTCTTTTCTCGTATTTAGTGGTCCGAGTGGGAGTGTGGGTTGTGGGAGTAGAAGCTGTGGGTATAGATACCTTTGCCATGCCTCGTATAGCTTTATTATATGATCTACCATTATTCTGCTTGTATGTTAGCTTTGTTACCCATTTAAGAAGCTCGTATTATTAAGCTTACCCTAATAATATACCTTAATAGTATAACTTTAATATTATAATCAACGGTTATTCTGCATGTGTCATGGTTTTAGTAACGATTTAGGCACATATTATTAGTCTTACTTTCAAGGGATAAGATGAGAGACATTGATATAGTAAAAAAATATATATATAGGCGTACAGGGTGCAGGTCAAACCCATTTATTCTTTTTAAAATAATGTAGAGGTAGTGAATATAAATACTCATTAACTATTCATATCATCAGATTTGGATACTTACCACTACCTGGCGTATGCTGATGCTGTATAGTACATATTTAAATGTGTAATTACTGTTAGCTTCAGCTCGTATGTGCCCATTCCAGTGACCTAGTGATAGATAGATAGATTGAGGGGGCAGGCCAATGAAGATGTTAGGCAGTATAAATTGCGAGTAATAGAAAAATGACTTTTTTCGAATTATGAATGAGATGAATAGACTGATTTGCATGACGTCACAAAGCAATATGTTAAGTTAATTATTAAATTTGGATGTATGTTAATAATTGTGATCTAGTAAAGAAATTAAAGCTGCTGATTAAATAGACAAGATAGAATGATAAAAAAGTGTATTTCCGAAATTAATTATCTAAGATTAGAAACATTAATTAAACCCTCTATAATTCATTTCTTTCTTTCTTACAGAATATACCTACAAGGCTTCCTGGGATAATTGAAGGTAATGTCTAATGTCACGTGACTACTGATCATTAAAGTGAGAGAGAGAGAGAGAACTATTGTAGATTCATTCAAGTATCTATTAACATACTTATGATGCTGTTCTTAAAAATTCCATGCTGAAAAAGTAAGCAGAGAGAGAGAGAGAGAGAGAGAGAGAGAGAGAGAGAGAGAGAGAGAGAGAGAGAGAGAGAGATCAAATAATCTTAAATTTTTTATTGCATATTTTAGATACTGAATTCGTGAAACGTGGATTTGTGAAGGTGAATAAATAAAAATTTAAGTTAAAAAACCAATTTTCAAAATCGAGAGAGCTTGACGCATACGTACCCTATAAAACAGGCGTGGTACTTTATTCAGGGCAACAGCTATTCACGCATTGGTATTTTTATGCCTGTTTTTATATCTGTCGGCGAGAGTGGCCGTTGTATCGGGCTCTCCAGATGCCATATCGGTAAGCGATATAAGCTTCCTCTGACGAAGAACTATTCATACTCTCTTATATTTTATGCCTACCAGTTTTGTATGATCTTTCTCGCCCAGTTCGTAAAAAAGATATTGCCCCTGCTAAAATCCAGACGTCAAGTACGTATCAAGCGTCATAATAAGCCTTATTTACATATTTACATGACTTTATTCGTGCGTTTTTCAGTGGAAAAATAGATTGCTCTTCCTTCAGCGGTTTCGTGGACAGCTTCTTTCGTTCATTTTCCAAAATTGGTTCAATGCGAAAATTGCGTTCAAACTTCGCAGCACAATAGTTTGGTGAATGAAG
>NC_089747.1:43572289-43597289 GCF_040412425.1 Macrobrachium rosenbergii | reverse complement strand
TCCCTCCCACCCCCACACCCTTTGGTGCCAGTGATATCGTACCTCCGCAGTATTCTTTCCCAGAAAGTAAGTCATATGTATACCAAGATTGGTTGAAATTGCTTCATGGATTTCGGAGTTATACTGGAACATACACACACACACATGCATACATAATCCATTTCTTAGATGTGTATATACATATATACTGTATATATATATATATATATATATATATATATATATATATATATATTTATACACTGTATACATAGTTATATATTTATCTATCTATCTATCTATCTATCTATCTATCTATCTATCTATTATATATATATATATATATATATATATATATATATATATATATATATATATATATATATATTAAATGAATGTATGGTTGTACTGTATGTATGTATGTATGTGTGTGTGTGCTAGAATAACTCTGAAATGCAATGAGCAATTTCAACCAAATTTGGTATACATATATCTTACTATCTAGAAATCAGCACTGTGGGGGTAAAACATCACAAGCACCAGAGGGCACCAAAGGGGTTGGGGTGGGAAGGGCTGCCCTGAAACGGGGCTGGTTCTACCCGTAGACTTCATAACTTTACGAATTTATTATGCCTAATTTCGGTATACATATGACTTGCTATCTGGAACTGTGGGAGTAAGACATCAGTGGCACGAAAGGGGGTGGGGGTTGGGAAGGGGGTAACAGAGAGGGAGAGAGAGAGAGAGAGAGAGAGAGAGAGAGAGAGAGAGAGAGAGAGAGAGAGAGAGAGAGACTGAAATGGAGACTTTTGTGTTTTGTAGCGAAACAAATCTACGGAGGCTAATCATAAACTATTCATGGCCTTTTATCAATATTAATATAATATAATAATAATATTTGACAGGTTCTAAACGTGCACTAGATATGAATCCTAGATGAATAAACTCCACAGGCACACGTTATGTAAAGGAACCTGTAGATTCTACCAAATAACGACCTTATTCATGATTCACAAACTCTTAAGCAGCCCAATATTTGATATGAATGTCCAAACGCTCATTACCCTAATGATACCACAAATTGCAGTTTCCTATTCTGCTCCTCTGTTTGATCCCACTGTCAATATAGTTATCTTAAAGTCTTACGCGAGAACCCAACCAAGTCAGCAGATCATTAAATAAGGACTAAAAATATAATTCTCAGTGAGATATTATATTTGAGTTGTTATATTTGCTTAAAGCGAATTGGCCTTCATAATAGGGATAAAGGAACATTTTTATATCGTTTTAGTCATGTTATGGTCGTTCTTGTTCTTCATACTGATAAGAAAGGGAAAAATGTTCCAGCCAGATGCGTTCAACGTTCATGTTTATAATGTAGTTTTATTCAAGATTTTCCTAAGAACACCCGTTTAAAGACACAACGTCGCACATTCATCCGTACACGTGGATATATATATATATATATATGTGTGTGTGTGTGTGTGTGTGTGTGTGTGTGTGTGTGTGTGTATATATATATATATATATATACATATATATATATATATATATATAAATATCAAAAAAGGCCATATATATATATATATATATATATAAATATAACAAATTTCACAAATTTACAAAAACTATAAATACATATATAAAATTAATAAATACCTACATATATAATGTGTGTTTATGCCCACCTACGACTGTGATAACTGAATGGTTCTAAGCCCATAAAACTGAAAAGAAAAGCGTGAAGTAAAAAGCCGATAAAATGGTAAACAAAACGTAAGAAAACAATCAGGGGAACTAGTGGAAGAGATGAAGTCTAAAGAGAGCAGAGTAGGGTCACAGCCCTGGTTCATATTCGTAGATATTGCTTCTGGAACCGGAAAGGTTTTCCTGCGAAAATGCTGTCTGGGAAATCTTTCAACCTTCTGGTGTTTTCGTAACCGAAGGAAAAGAACGCAGCATTCGATGGAACCTGTAATTGTTTTTCATCATGAAATAGCAATAAAAGTCTAATGATGTATACAGGTTCTGTACTGGAATTTAAGATATTCGTAAAAAAAAGCATTACTAGTTGAAAATGGAGGAAAAGAGATTGAAACTGAGAAAATTATTCTTGCTTCTCATTTAATGAAAGGTTTTGCGATTTCAACACACGCTGACCTTCGGAACGGAACCACATTTGGTTATCAGGGCGAATATATATATATATATATATATATATATATATATATATATATATATATATATATATATATATATATATATATATATATATACATATATATATATATATATATATATATATATATATATATATATATATATATATATATATATATATACATATACATATATATACATATATATACATATATATATATATATATATACATATATATACATATATATATATATATATATATATATATATATATATATATATATATATATATATATATATATATATATAAATGAGTGTTTGGGAAGGCAGTGTGCATGTGTATCAGTCCTCTGAAGATGGGTGTAGTTAGTAATAAAACCGATACCACGTCTGGATTCAATGGAACCCATCATGTAAATTTTTTCACTGGAATTTAAGATAGTGTTTGATATGTAAAAGAAAATTATTCCCTTCTCATTTATAAGAGTGATTATGAGAACAACCACATTTATTATCAGGGGCGAATATATATATACATACACACATGTGTATCAGTCCTCTGAAGATGGGTGTATTATATATATATATATATATATAGTGTTTGATATAAAATATAAGATATATATATATATATATATATATATATATATATATATATTATATGTGTGTGTACATAAAAATTAACATAATAATTGAGAATATAAAGGAAAGCTCAAGGCATTTCACGTATAAAATATATGACGTGAGAAAATATTTTGATAATTTGGTGGAGCCAATATTAGGTACCTTATGATGATCACGCTTTTTTTTAAATGGAATATTAGCTATATAATTCTTCAAGTCGGAAGATTTCTGAGTAAGATCAAAATAATTATAGCCAGGTTATCATAAATAAATATTTAACCTTTTAAAAAAAGCCTACAAAATATATGTCTCGTTAATGAAATGTAGAGATTATATACTACAAGAATAAAGAAATACATTTTATTTCCATACAATTTTTTTTACGGTATGACTCAAACTATTTAGCATTTTTATATAATGGAAACTGGAAGTATATGAGAAATAATGAATCTCATAAGAAAATAGTGTACTATTCTTTTAGTAGGAAAGCCTGTAGAAATGGTGACTGAATAAGAATAACAGATAGACTGTAAGGAATGAGAGAGAGAGAGAGAGAGAGAGAGAGAGAGAGAGAGAGAGAGAGAGAGAGAGAGAGAGGGGAATGAAACTTGGGAGACGACTAGCTTTCTATTTGAAAGAGCGTAAGGCTTCCATTGAGAGCAGAAATCTTGAGGAGTTTCGTCGCCGGTAAACAGAGGCCATGGAAGTCTATACACCATTCAGACGTTGTTTTCTCCTGAGAGCCGAAAGTGTAACTTATTTGGAAGAATCAGTCTCGATGTGTGTCACTATGGGCCCCGACAAGAGACGGACGATCAGATTTTCTGAACACGCTTTTCTGAAGAGTGCCAGTTTTCTTGACGTGTTATAAAAGAAAGACATGACCTTTTCGATTCGATAAAAACAGGCTAGTTTTGAAACGCTATTTACTCTTTCCATCATTTGAAGGTAATTTTGTCTGATTTTCGACAGACTTATAGTACAAAAAAGTTAAGTATATCTTAGTTTAACCAGACCACTGAGCTGATTAACAGCTCTCCTAGAGAGGGCTGGCCCGAAGGATTAGATTTATTTTACGTGGCTGAGAACCAACTGGTTACCTAGCAACGGGAGCTACAGCTTATTGTGGAATCCGGACCACATTATGACGAGAAATGAATTTCTATCACCAGAAATAAATTCTTCTAATTCTTCATTGGCCGGTCGGAGAGTCGAACGCTGGGCCAACAGCGTGCTAGCCGAGAGCTCTACCCACCCATCCAATGAAGAACAAACTTATAATACAATATATATATATATATATATATATATATATATATATATATACATATATATATATATATATATATATATATATGTATATATGTATATATGTATATGTATATATATATATGTATATATATATATATATATATATATATATATATATATATATATATATATATATATATATATATATATCAAGGTCTATATATATATATCTTCTCACGCGCAAGGTCACATGGATACAGAGAAAAAGAATGTGACGAACACTTTCTTGTTCTTTCACCCACATTTCTGGAAAATGTGTTGGAAGAACACTAAAGAATTATGATTATCTTTTAGGAAACTTTTTCCCATTTTTCTATACGTGTATTCATCTAATCAACTCTCTAAAAACAAAAAAACTTTTTCTCTCTCTCTACAACTCACACTCAAATACACATATATATATATGTATATAAGGTTATATATAATTATATATAACTATATATTATATACAATGATAACAAATAAATATATTTTATCGATTTTAAATGCTCCAAAAATTCAGGTGAGGTTTCATTAGCTTTTCATTCATATTGATCATGTATTATTCAATTTACGTAATTTTCAGGGAACTTACGGCCTGCAAACCAAGATTACACGTAACCTTGCCACTCCATTGGAAGCCAAAAGTTAACCTCAAAGACAGTCGTTAATTAGCCTCTTAAAGGTCGCCAGTTAGAAAATGAATTAACCTAACAAGAATATTTGAGATGAATTTGATTTTAAAGATGGGCTCAAACTCGGTTCTTCCAAACATTCTGATGACATGCAGGCATACAAAAGCATCGAGATTTAACAAGATGATTTTGCAAAATTTCACCCTAAATCCTAGGTATTTTACTGAATAACCTTTTTGGAAAGTTGAAGCTAACAATATAATAATTTTCAGGCTTAATCTCTGCAGACTTTTTGGTTTCGTAAACACATATACAGTAAGTGGGGATGAAGGAGGAAACAAAAAGAAATGCGAAATACAGAAAAAGATAAAAGAATGGGCGAAGTTTTGAACAAAATCAGACTTTTTCTTGTTTGACCTTTATGAGGACTGAACGTTAATTTCACTGTCGCGCACCAACCCGCACTTGAATGAGAAATAGTTTTCTAGTTGTCAATTGCTTCTTCACTTCACTAATAGAATAATAGAAAAAGAAAGGGGACAGGGCCACCTTCCAGACGTCTGCCCGAGACGGTGTTGCTTAGTTTCTCTCTGAAGTTCCCTGACCGGCCTAGGTCAAAAACAGTCACCCCAGGTGTCCAAATAGTTCTTGTTTATCAAAAATAAGCATTTTCAAGGTCTGACCAAGAGACAGGTAGAAAGGAAAAAGGACCTTAGGACCACCTATTCTTAAGGCTGATAGGGAAATTTTCCTATAGGGTGGAAGGCCTAACTTCAATACCTATCCCGTTCTCCAACGGACGTTAAGGTTTGAACTGAAGACGCCACAACCTCTATATAGACAACGTCTTTTCCTGGTCTCAGTCAGGCTGATATTTTTACAATCAAAAGTTACTAAAGAATTGAGGGCGAACAGCAGTAATATTTATAAAAATATATATATATATATATATATATATATATATATATATATACTATATATATATATATTTATGAAATCTTTTATCACACCGTGATTTATATACAATCATGAAGCTACAAATTTTTCTTAATATCAAATTCACGCTACCTCGGGAATATCCCCGATGGGGGAATTATCGCCGAAGGGGAATTTATAAGTGATAAAAGGATTGGTACTACTAGGTCTCGATCCCTCGACATTTGTAGCTACATGATAATATATATATATATATATATATATATATATATATATATATATATATATATATATATATACATATATATATATATATATATATATATATATATATATATATATATATATATATATATATATATATATATATCTAACAGTTACGCACACATGACTGCAGAGATAAACTTCTTGTTACAAATACACCTCATTTAATCCTTATATTCACAACCACTCAACGTATTACATGTTAATCGAATATTCTAATCTCTTCTGGAAGCATGTTACTGACCCATGCAACTTTAAATTTAGACTGATAGGCGCAATTTGGCTTTATGTTTCTACAAATGGAGAAAATACCATCGTATGGAGCCATAACGCTAACATACGTACCCATAACTCGATTTATGGCCCTTGGCTACCTCATTTATTCCTTTATGTTGAATTATGTGAGTCGAAAGGGGAGTCAGGCATTATTTTCTCTACATTGTACCACTGTTTTATCATAAAAGGTCATATATATATATATATATATATATATATATATATATATATATATATATATATATATATATATATATATATATTATGTGTGTGTGTGTGTGTATTTGTATATATATATATATTTATTGTGTGTGTATTAACAAACACAACTGGCACTCCCACAATCATACTTAGATTGCAGAATCATGGATGAACCTTCTGTGCAGAAAACGTTTACATGACAATCATCACTTGAACATTTTTATTTTGTCATTGAAGATTTTATAATCACTAGGGATTCAGTAACTACAATAAAACAGGTCATTACATGTGCTAAGTGAAAGAAGGAAATGTGTGTGTATGAGAGAGAGAGAGAGAGAGAGAGAGAGAGAGAGAGAGAGAGAGAGAGAGAGAGAGAGAGAATTATTGCAAAATATAAATTGTAAGTAAAAGGAGGTATGTGTGTGCATGTGTATGTGTATGAGAGAGAGAGAGAGAGAGAGAGAGAATCATTTCGAAGTATACATTGTAAGCAGAAGGAGGTATGTGTGAAATGTGTGTGTGTGTGTGTGTGAGAGAGAGAGAGAGAGAGAGAGAGAGAGAGAGAGAGAGAGAGAGAGAGAGAATCGTTCCTTAGTATAAATTGTAGGTAAAAGGAGGTATGAGAGAGAGAGAGAGAGAGAGAGAGAGAGAGAGAGAGAGAGAGAGATTGCGAAATATAACTCTGGCTTCCAGTTAGGCCAATAAAAGCCAGGCTGATGTATAGCATGCATTGCCAGAGTGGGAAGATGTAAAACGCTCTGTACTTTCCACTTCGTTTTGCTGTCCTAGTGATATTTTAAAGGCTTAATAAAATTCATGGAGAGAGAGAGAGAGAGAGAGAGAGAGAGAGAGAGAGAGAGAGAGAGAGAGAGAGAGAGAGAGAGAGAAAAGTAAATCTGGTGCACTTTTAAAACTTTGCGTTTTTGATCTTGTTAATAACATTCTGCATAATTTAGTAGCTGGCAAACTGTAGTGAGTTAGTTTGTCTGTAGTTTCAAATTTATGACTTTTACAAAAAGTACCATGCAATAGAAGAGAGAGAGAGAGAGAGAGAGAGAGAGAGAGAGAGAGAGAGAGAGAGAGAGAGAGAGAGAGAAAGGAACTAAATCTTATGCATTTATAAAACTGCTTTTCATCTTATTAATAACCTGGAAAATTCAGAATTTGTAAAACGAGAGAGAGTTAGTCATTTTGTAACTTCGTATTTATAATTTTTACAAAAAATTATCATGCTGTAGTATAGAGAGAGAGAGAGAGAGAGAGAGAGAGAGAGAGAGAGAGAGAGAGAGACTTTTAAAACTGTAATTTCAGCATATATAATTGACATTCTGATAAATTGAAAGATGGAAAGAGAGAGAGACACACAGAGGCAGAAAGACAGATAGACAGAAGGACTTAGAGAATGCACAAATATGACATGAGGTTATGACATGCATGCGTATATATGCTCCCCTTGTATTAGCTTGGTGTTGGAGGGGTGGGGGGGGGCATTGCAAAAGAGCCAAAGACTGGAAGACTTGAATGGTGTGACAGTGGGGGCCTGGATTCATCGGAGCTCTCCAGTCTAACTCAGACCGCGGTCGAGGTAGGTCGTACGTCGCGCCGCTGTTGACTGAGGCCGAACCTCCTTCCTCTGCCGTTTGTCGTCAATAAAGTGCTCAGTCAATTTTCCTTTTTTTGACAATAAGGTTGATCGGATAATTGTAAACAATTGCTATCTGACGCTTTGTCGTTTCCCTAACAATGTGGTATTTTATATAAATAACTGCTAAATTGAACTTATACAGAAAGTGGAACATGACATTTTAAAAGATATCATTTCATTAACATAAGAAAGAGAACTGTAGTGTATTTTCACAGTCGTGTTGAAAGAAAATGATAAGGGAGGGAGAATATACTGTGATTCAAAGTATGTTCACTCTGCCTTCAAGAACTTTATAATGGACTTTTAACAACATGGGCGTTTCAGAAAAATTTCTCAACAGTTTTTTCAGGACAACAACAAAAATGGTTCTTCCACCATGATATGATAATTAATATATATATATATATATATATATATATATATATATATATATATATATATATAAATATATATAATATTAAATATATATATATGTTTTTAAGTACTTATAAGTAATTCATTTACCTGCGTGTACGTGGAAAAGGTATGTCTAATAACAGGTTGTCACCACAGTTTCGACAATTATATTATATATATATATATATATATATATATATATATATATATATATATATATATATATATATATATATATATATATATATATATATATATAATATATATATATAGATACATATACATATATGCATATTTATATGTATATATATATATATATATATTATCTATTATATACATTTATATGTATAATTTTATCATTATATAGATAGAAATATTAGCTCTATATCATCATATTGTTTCTCCTCAAGCGTGGGTGCGTAGGTATGCCTGTTAACAGCATTGAGGTAATAAATTAACCGAGCAACTGATCCGAGGCATTTAACTTTAGTGCTTCGAAGCCTCACATACACACACACACATGCTTTATATATGTATACATATAATATTTGTATATATCTTTATTATATGTATGTATGTATATATATATGTATATATAGATATATTTTTATAGATGGATAGATAGATAGCTAGATAGATAAATATGCTACTAAAATATAGGCACATGGAGAGAAGCATGCACTGTAAAACCAACACCAATTCCAACCCTCTTTCACTTGAACTCCCGTCAACTCCAGGCAAAGTTGTCTATGCTTCATCAGCGCACCCACACGTCCATATCATTTACCCTTGATTTTTTTCCCTTTTCAGTTTTATTATTTTATGACTTTAGTTTTTTATTTACTTATTCAATGATTCACTGATATATTTATTTATATACTTATTCATTTATTGATTTGTTTGCTTTTTTATTCATTCCTGTGTTTATCTGTGCATCCTTTTTTTTTCTTTATTTTTTATGTATGGGGAATGACTGGTATTATTCATTTAGAAATTTGAAGTGAATGCGTCTATGAAAAAAGGGATGTCTTTATATCACGACATACATTCCTGAGGAGCTCAGATCAGCACTAGTTAGAATTCTTCAATTACTTTTTAATTACGGACTGGGTTAGATCTCAGATACTACTACCACTGAAAGTAAGACGTAAAATAAACTTTATATAGACTTATATATAAATAAAGAACAACTTGATTACACTGAACAGTCAAATCTCCTGGGTCGAGTAAACATGTAACATTAAGCACTTATAAAAAGAAACAAACAAATAGTGCAGATTTATAAAAGTTATACTAAGAAATCATATCCCAAAAAGTTTAAAATGTTTCCACATCACTTTAATACTTCCGCGGTTTCATTGAACCATAACTATATTATTAGGTATTCACAATACACTTTTAAAGAATGCTTTCAAGATCTGATTTGACAGTAAAACAGAAAATTTTTAAACGCAATGGTAAATATATAAACGTAAAAATTATTATGCTCTTTCAGCGAAGTAAGTTTTATTTTCGTGTCAGGAAAGACCTTGAATGTAAAGGCATCCCGCATGGAACATTTTTTAATTTTTTTCTTTTAGTTTTGAAAAGTACAAGAAATATCAGACGTTTATGCATACAGAAATGCTTTTTCCACTCTGGGTGTTTTAATCTTACTAAAATGAGTTGAAGTACTTTGTCTGATATTAAGGAAAATTCAATTTCTGAAAATGATTCCGCGTCATGCAATATTATTTTTAGAATCATGTTCCAGAGACATTCAGAAATCTAATACTCGTCCTCTGCTTTTTTTTCAATATTCCTTTATTTCCAGCATTCTCCAGATCTCATTTGGACCCTGTGACTAATCCTAATAAATTACAAGAATTAGAGAGTCACCTGATCTCACCCTATCTTAAAAGGTTTTCCTTTAGTTAAAATTAAAAGGAATACCAGACATTCGAATTCCATTAATGGACATTTTACGAACGCAGAAACCAGCGAGCTGAAAGCAATCAATTGATTTCGCATTCTTTTAACTTTGAGGAAATGCAGAAAGAACTTGAAGATTAGCAGGACACAACTTTATCCCGTATTGACCCCATCTTGGGACAAAGGTTTTACTTCGACAGATCAATGTTGTTCGACAATTCGGTATGCATAAAATATTACCAGGAAGTTATTATCTTGAATTTTATAAATACAAGCTTTTAATGGCGTTATACATGATAGGATATATCATGTCTCTTTGGTATTTTCATCTATAGATTACCTAGTTTATTTGAGAATGAAGTTAAAGCATATAAGTAGCAGAACAAATTTTCTCTAGTTTCAATACAAGGCTTCCAAGTGTATGTTTCTAATTCTAATATGTAAAAGTAATTAAAAATTAAAGATAAAAGTTTTTATGAAGATTCATGACATACTTTCCCCTAACATTTCAAAACAGGGGAAAGGGATAAAAATTTGGTCTATTCTTAAAGAATATGCAAATAATTAGGCATTATATATATATATATATATATATATATATATATATATATATATATATATATATATATATATATATATATATATATATATACTATCAGGAACTACTATCTAAGTATTAGTCTTCACCCGCCAGTTAATGTCAGTCGAATTTAAATGATCTCCAATACATTAAAACTATTCCTTTAATGTAAAATGTTATTAATGAAGATTTCAAAGACAATGGATTAATGACAAACAGTTATATGTGATTTTACATACACACACCCGTATATATATGGGCGTGTGTGTGTTTGTTTGGTATGTGCGTATATGTATATACAGTGTATGTGTGTGTTTAAAATCATATATAACTGTTTGTAATGAATTCAGTGTGTATTAAATCTTCGTTAATAACAACATCATATCTTAAAAGAAGTAGTCGTAGTGTATTGGAGATCATTTAAATTCGACTGACATTAATGGGCAGGTGAAGAAGACTTTAAAAGCGATAGCTGAACGAGCACTGTTTATCCTAATGGAGACCTCTACAATTTTTTATCAAAACTCTATCTACCACAGACCTTAAATCATACCTCTTTTGATCCTCAGCAAGAGCTTCTATGTTGCCAAAGTAAATATTTCCTTGGGTTGTTATACCTCCTTTATCCACTAGCCAGTCCTGATCTCCCCCCACACCGCCCCCATCCTAATCTCCTCCTCCCCACCCTCCACCCTTTCCCCAACAAGATCTGTGAACCAGTGCACTGGCTCTTTTTTCTTTTTATTCTACCTCTCACGGTTCGTTTTGATAACTCTGGGAAAACATCTACCCTGTTATTTTGATCGACATTTCATTATTTTCCTCCCCTTTGTCCTTTGATGTAAGGATTTTTGTCTTCTGGTATCTTTGTAGAGATAAGAGAAAACTCTACCATCAAACTTTTGATTAAAATTTCCTTTTTATGGTCAAAGTTAGATTAATTTATATCGTGTCGTCTGTGTTACAGAAATATTAAGAGGCTTCATAGATCATCTTTTTCACATGGAAACAATCATATTTCCAATTAATATGTATACGTACACATGAGCAACAGCTATCATCCAGATGAAATTCTTATGTCTTGTGACATTAATAACGGGCATCAAAATGTTCATATATATCTGTCTATCCATCTAATAAATAGATAGTTCAGTTCAGTCCGTCTTTATTTTATATCCAAGAGAGAGAGAGAGAGAGAGAGAGAGAGAGAGAGAGAGAGAGAGAGAGAGAGAGAGAGAGAGAGAGAGAGAATAAGTTTCAATCTGCGCTTTACCCAAAGAGGTTGAAAAGAAACAAATCTTTAAGAGTCTGCCTATAGAAAAGATTCGAACAGGTTTCTCTCTCTCTCTCTCTAAAAAGAAAAAAAGGGGAATGTCGTTGACTGTCGTTTAACCCCACTGTTACAAACGAACGGAATTTATTGTAGGGTTACGTAAGCAAATGAGACCATTCAATCTGCGGAGGAGAAAGAGTAAAGCCCTTGGTCATCTCTTGAATAGGGTAATCTTGAAAAAAGGTTATTTTGACCTGTTTGATTCAGTGTTCCTGGCTGCAGATTGATTTTGATAGGAAAAACTTACTCTAAATTGAGCTACAAATATAAGATTGCCGTTATTTAGTTCTTCGATTTCACTTTTTTGTTAATTTAAATTAGTTTTATTTGAATGTTGACAATTCGAAGAGTTTTGAATTCTACGTCGTTTGTCCCCCTTTTTCAAATGTTCGACTGGTTTTTGTCCATTCATAAATGAGAATGATAGCAACATTGACTCTCTCTCTCTCTCTCTCTCTCTCTCTCTCTCTCTCTCTCTATATATATATATATATATATATATATATATATATATATATATATATATATATATATATATATATATATATATATATATATATATATATATAATATATATATACTATTATATAACGATTCACATAAAGATAAAACTATTGAATAACGATAAAAGGGAAGAGAGAGAGAGAGAGAGAGAGAGAGAGAGAGAGAGAGAGAGAGAGAGAGAGAGAGAGAGAGAGAGAGAGAGAGAATAGTGCACGTGAAGGCTGTGAAAGACCAAAATGATTCCTCCTCTCCTTATTCATAAGCATAAATCAGCATTAAATAAAAGTGTCCGATAAATCACGCCTCTGCTTAAAATCATAAGATTTTTATATTGTTTTAAGGGATGAATTATTGTCCCTGGGATTAACGCTTATGTAAATTTTGGTTTTTGTTTCTCTTCTTCACAACCAGTAATAAGTCAGCATTTTGTGACAATCTTTTTAACGGATTTTTTTTTTATTATAGCTTATGTCGCTAAACACAAACTGATTTTTTAAAGTGATGTTTTTCATTATGAATGTAATTGTTTGTCTTCTTACATTACAAATGATGAATCATTTCTCTGTTTTGGGCCAGAGATAAATGATTTTCAGGGAATTTTTCAATTGCTTCAAGAATTTCTATCGTTCCCACTCCTTTATATATATATATATATATATATATATATATATATATATATATATATATATATATATATATATATATATATATATATATATGTATATATATATGTGTGTGTGTGTGTGTGTGTATACATGTGTATATATATATCTATCTATCTCTATATATATATATATCTATATCTCTATCTCTCTCTCTCTATATATATATATATATATATATATATATATATATATATATATATATATATATATATATATATATATATATATATACATATACATACAGATAGAAATCCGTTCATAATATGAAAGGCTGTCCCACTTATACAAAGAGTTACGTTAACGCACAAATCTCGTTACATTTTGTTACTTTTCTGTTGCAATCCTACTTTTTTGTGTGTGTACGTGTCTGAGAGAGAGAGAGAGAGAGAGAGAGAGAGAGAATTGCTTGCATCGTTAATTTGATTTGAGAAATGCTACATTTAATTAAAACGACCTGCAGTCAGTGCTGCAACTTACTGTCTCACCCACCCATTGAGAATTGTATAAAATTTAAAACCAGATGATCACGTAGGTAAAAACGAAAAAAGGGAATGATCAGGTCACTAACTCAAGTAACCTTTTATTATTCAATTTTTGTCATTTTCACTTTTCTGTTTTTCTTTTGATGTTTTACATTTTACCTGAAGTAGTTCTTATCGGCAAGTTAACGGGAGGTCAAGAAATATGTTAGAACACACTCTGAGTTATGTGAACTCTCACATTCCGCAAATGACTCTTAATTAATATGCGGAGGCGTTATGTCATTAATGGATATGCAAATGTGTTTTTAATTAGGAAAGTTCGAATTTTCATAGAAGTTCTTACTCAATTATCTGTACCACAATTATGAATTAGAATTGCAGGACGTCATAACGCAACATAACTCTGGCGTGGTTTGAAGAAACTGCGTTACTTTGAGCATCAGTCTCGGTAGCCGTAAAACGCAGACGCTTATAGGCACACACACACACACACACACACACACACACACACACACACACACACACACACACACACACACAGATAAGTGTGTTAAAGAAATAATCAAATTTTCCAAAAACTAAAAGTATTTAATATTATCATTGTCTGATATAATAATAATCTATTGACGAAAGTGTTTCCAATAATGTGCGAAAATATAAGCAATAATACATAAATGTTACAATAATCGGTCCGTCACCTGTAGGGGCTTAAAGTATAAATAACTATCACATTTGTCCATTATTATACAGAATATAATATTAATGCACATGAGTATTAAAGCAAAATACAACAATTGAAACTAAGAGCACATATTTCTGATTACGTCATTTCATTTATTTTATTCATATTCTTTATAGTTAAATATGTATATTTTGACAAGTCCTGAATATTGCCATTTGTCATTAAATGTCTTAGTGCACTGTAGTCTAACGTTGTAAAATCCCTCCTTATATCACTCACTAAGGGCCACTTAAGTAATACCTGATCTTCATCCTGTACTTCTCCACAGCTTCAAAGACCTCTTTCTCGACCTCTTTCTAGACCAGCGTCGGGTTTCTATCTTGAACCGATGAGATCCTAGCCTTGCTCTAGTACAGGCTAATCTGTGGCGTTCAGGAACTATTTCTCATCTGTTGTAAATAGCTGCTTCTACAAGTTCAGAGTTAAACTGATCGTAAGTTAACCGGCGATTTGATTCAGTGTTTTAGCTGACTTTATGCCGTCATCTGGCTAATTCAATCTTTACTGGGTCTCCCTGGATTCGCTGTAATGTTTGTAATTATGTTCTCATAGGAGACTGTACTTCTGTTGCTTTATTAATCAATTGGTAAAAGTAACTTTGGTTGTAGCCGGGTCTTTACATCAACTTTTAAAAAAAATCCAAATGCCAACGCATAATATTAATAGCTTCACTTCCCATACAAATAAAGCAGTTCCGTGCACGCGGTTCTCTTCACGCCTAAGAGATCTTTTAGAATCTGTAAGTATATTTTATTCGCCAGCTTCGTATATTCAAAGTCCACCATGATTCAGCAACATAAAACAGGGAACTATTGAATGCTGCAGACCAGACCTTTAATTTTTCATAAAAAAGATGCATCATTCTGTATCGCTAAAAATGATTGAAATTTGTGAAGGTTCTTCATACGCCACTTGTTCGTGTATACTTGCATTCACAATTCTGTCGCCTAGATACTCATAACTATCACGCCAGTGAACAAATAAACTGTTGCACATCAAAGGGTCTCTGTCACTTACGTTTACACTGAAGTATCTCGTCTTTCCTCCGTTAATTTCCATGCCGTACTCATTGCAGAAGTTTATTAATTGTTGAAATTTCCAAATTGCTCTCTCTCCCTCCCGTTGTGTTAACCATAACAGTGTCGTTTATTAAAAGTAAAACATGAAGGCGCCCAAGCTAACCATCCTGTGCATATTCCTTCATCATTTGAATCGTCGGGTTCACGTAAGCAGTAAATAAGTAAAAAATTACCCGAAGTTTCTTCAGAGCAATCGAGTTTTCTGTACAGCATATAATCAAGGCCACCGAAAATAGATCTATCTTTCGGTGGTCTCGGTATAATGCTGTATGAGCCGCGGCCCATAAATCTTTAACCACGGCCCGGTGGTGGCATATCCTATACCGTTACCAGATGCACGCTTATGGCTAACTTTAACCTTAAATAAAATAAAAGTACTGAGTCTGGAGGGTTGTAATTTAGTATGTTTGATGATTGGGGGATGGATGCTCAACATACCAATTTGCAGCCCTCTAGCCTCAGTGGTTTTTAAGAACTGAGGGCGGACAGAAAAAGTGCGGACGGACAGACAAAGCCGGCACAATAGTTTCCTTTTACAGAAAACTAAAAGCATGAACTTGGTCTCCCCCGAAGGACATCAGCTTTAGAGTTCTACCGATATGCCATCAATTATGCTGGTGGTTTTTTATTAAGCATTTTGAATTTCCGCCACATGTTTGACCCACATCCCAACTTCCTCAGGACTTCAGTCAATTTGCTACTGATAACCTTATCATAAGTTTTTCCGAGCCCATATGGCAATATGGATTATGGGTCTGAGAGAAAGAATTTGTTCTCCCAACCTCATCTCTTCTTAGCTCCTGCTTGCCTTTCGTCTGGAGCAAACCAACTTTGCAATCTTGAGGTGAGAATTGTATCATATAATTTTTGGAATACGGATATTATGTTTATCCCTCAATAATCCATGTATGTTACGGATGGATGGATATGGAGGAATGCAAAAACGCGGACGTTGTTTTAAACCAACCAAATGATTATGGATTCTTAAAGTTTTATTTATGGAAGAATAAAGGCAGAATTTTATATAGGTTGAAAAATACTGAATAAGACGTCTGATATATCTATATATATATATATATATATATATATATATATATATATATATATATATATATATATATATATATATATGTGTGTGTGTGTGTGTGTGTGTGTAATTATATATATATATATATATATATATATATATATATATATATATATATATATATATATATATATATATATATATATATATATATATATATATATATATATATATATGTGTATATACAGTATATATGTATATATAATTGTATATATATATATATATATATATATATATATATATAACACCTGTATACATACAGTACATGCATTTAAGAACCTAAATGTTATTAAATGTTTTTCCTTCAAAATTCCTAAACAGACAAAAGGGGAACAGAATAGCAGACCACGAGGGAAAGTATGATGCGTCCAGGAAACATTTCGCCACAGTTTCAAAGAAAATGCAAATGTTGGAAAAAGTTTGCTTTCCACATATTTCCCTGGGCGTCCAATTCAATTCCAATCGGTTTCCTATCGGATCTGAAAAGGGATCATGATCCCCCCCAAAAAAATAGGAAAAAAAATTTTTGGGAATGGGAATATGAGTGAGGGTCCGCGGAATTCGTGAATAAATGTATTCGCGATTATTTAATGAATTCTGCTTTTATCTCTTTAAAGGATTATCTTTCATATCATCCACGCAATCATCAGTTTTGTTCTTTAGCTCTGTTTTTTGTGTCTTTTCCTCACTATATCATCGTTAATGTAATGATAATGATAGTAATAAATTAATTAATGCAGCTTGGAATAGTTATTTGAAATTGATTTATTTTTATAGTTCGCTCATAACTCTACGGATGATACACACCACACTTCATTTACTAAGGTCCCACTGCATATATATGCATCATCTACATTTTTTGTAATATCATTAATTCTCTCCTTTAAGACATTAGTTGTGACTCATAGTGCAATTATCTAAGTTTTCCCATTTGGGACATTAACTTTAATAATGAATATATATATATATATATATATATATATATATATATATATATATATATATATATATATATATATATATATATATATATATATATATATATATGACTGAAATATTTTCTGTTAAAATAGACATCCATCTAATGAGATGAGCCCATAAAAACACCAAAAGGGTAGAAAGTTATAACTGTACTTTGGAGACATTGTCTGTCTCCCTCAACAGGTAGGTAATGAATGAAGTAAGAGTTACAGAGCATTAGTATTTGACAGCTTAAGGAGAAGCTGTCAACAGGAGTGACGTAGCGGCTGACTTCTGGAATATTCCTTCATTAGTATGAATACCACTGCTCTGTAACTCTTTGTTTCATTCATTACCTGCCTGTCGAGGGAGAGGGCCAGTGTCTCCGAAATATAGCTATAACGTTCTACCCTTTTGGTGTTTTTATGGGTTCCTTTTATTATATATATATATATATATATATATATATATATATATATATATATATATATATAGAGAGAGAGAGAGAGAGAGAGAGAGAGAGAGAGAGAGTGTGTTTAGAGAGAGAGAGAGAGAGAGAGAGAGAGAGAGAGAGAGGTGCGTGTGTGTGTTTTGCGTGTGCGTGCATATTAAGACTTAATTATTTTTGATACCTCAGACGCTCAAATCTGTTCTCCATTCTCCTCGACAGGAGAATGCTTTGAGAAACAATTTTTGTAAATGTTAATCCAACGCAGATCCGGGTAAGAGAAAGACCTCTAGCTAATAGCCTTAGATTGGATTAAAAGGTCATCTTCTTCGAACAGGTCAATGTGGAACCACGTGAAAAGAATATGAACGTTAAAGAATGGAAAAGATAGAAACATTATGTAAGAAATACTTTTCTTTTGTCATAAGAACAGGTAAGGCAAAGTGATTATGAGTGATTAGACATACCGAAATATGAAGCAAAATAAAAATCCTGGAAGTGATTTTGCTAAATACAACGCAAAATGCAACTAGCTAAAATTTGATTTCAATTAATCCCTGGTAATTATGACAACTCGGGAATAATAGAGGCACGTTCACTGAACTCATTGCATTGTTTTCAAATATTGCTGAAATGGGATGCATTAGAGGAATATATAGTGATTGACTGGTTTGATTTTAATTAATACACATATATATGTGTGTTTGTGTGTCTCTGTCTGTGTTTGTTTTGTGTAAGTGAGGTTATGAGAACTAGCATGCTCCATTGTTATCAGAAGAAAGACACATAGTTAGAAAATGAAGGGAGACAGACAAAGAAAAAACACCACAGAGAACGAGAGGAAATGATGTTAACTGAAATAAGCGGAAAATGAAGAGGAAAACAGAGAATTTGGGAGTCTGGAATTCACTTTCTTTCTTCAACGAGATGGCATTTCTAAGAGTCCTTTAATTAGGAGACGAAAGATTTCACATTGTGACCTAAAATTACCACTTGACTCACAGGACCAGGTAGTTAAGATTCTACCGAAATATCAGCAGCTTTCATTTCTCATTTTTTTTCCATAGAGTCCAGAGGTGTTCAGTAGGCCTCATACAGCCTTCAAATATAAACATGGCTTCTCTTGAAAAATATCTCTATGAAGGTTGATCATAATTTGCTTTGCTTACTTCTCTTTATAGCAGTTTTTTTTAAATTTTGAAATGCAGTTGCTGACTTTAATCGCCATGTGTGAATACGTAGTTCTTAGTTTTAAATTCAAATGATTAGTCTTATTCATACATATGACGTAATTCCTGTGCTGTGGACAGCAGGGTATTCTTATAGTCCTGTGGTTTACTCACTATTTACTTTTCATTATGCATGCAAAGTAAGTAACATTTCCAAGTCAGTTTTATGAGAGCGTAAAACTCTTTTATATGTGTCTGTACATACATACATACATATATATATACATACATACAGTATACACACACACACACACACACATATATATATATATATATATATATATATATATATATATATATATATATATATATATATATATATATATGGAAGACACTAATGGTCAAGTATCATATTCGGTACAGGTTATCGAAAAACCAAATGAACATGGTCCTTTCTACCCTGCATATCTTTACCTGCTAGACAGTTATGATGAAATGAAGAGAGAGAGAGAGAGAGAGAGAGAGAGAGAGGGAAATGGATCCGGGGGAAAGATTACTTAGAAAGACAAACCATCAGTCCTGGATGGAGGGGTATCTATCACTGACGCCTGAATTATTCCGCACCCAGCCGTGTAGCGTGCTCCCATCTAGCGGCAGATATCCGAACCTCTCGCAATCTCATTTCTATGAGGTAGAGAAGTTTTCATAACGTATCGTTTCATTTTGAAAGTTTTTACATAATATGTCTAAACAAAATAAGTAATATAATTTTTTCATGTTTTTAAATTATTAAAAGCAATAATAATTGCCGTTTCGAACAGCTTGAACTGTGAATAGACGAGAAGAATGTGAAACTTGGTAGACCAGTCTGGGAAATAAATTTGTTTTTGCATAACGAAAGGAATGCGAATTTCTCAAAGAACTTCTTTTCCACGCATTTTTAAGTCACGTTGGATTCCAGTCGTCTTTCTTATCGGATATGGAAAAGTAGTATAACAGATATATGTGAAAAAAGAAATTTTGAAAATAAGAAAAGGTAAGGACGTTTCACAATATTGAATGGAAATTTAAATATTATGTCAGGTTGAAACTCGGGTTTTTGCCAGGGTATGCTTTATTTCTAACTAACCATCAGATAAATAATAATAATAATAATAATAATAATAATAATAATAATAATAATAATAATAATAATAATAATAATAATAATTATTATTATTATTATTATTATTATATATTATTATTATTATTATTATTATTATTTCATCTATAGGAAGTAAACATCACATACATACATATATGGATATGGATTATTCTAACTTTACAATACTCTTGAAATCGCACGTACATCTACACACACACACACACACACACACACACACACACACACACACACACACATATATATATATATATATATATATATATATATATATATATATATGTATATATATACATATCTCATAATTTATCATAGCCATATAAAAATGAATGCAGTATAACTTTTTACGTTGAAGCGTAAGATGGCATTCAACGTATAATTAAAATAATTAAAAACATTATTCATATGCTTTAGAGGAAGTTAGGCTATCTGTGCTTTATGTTGATAAATACACTTCTTGTAACTACTCTGATAATACCTGCTGTGTTTTTATTACTGATGACAAAATATTTCTCTCTCTCTCTCTCTCTCTCTCTCTCTCTCTCTCTCTCTCTCTCTCTCTCTCTCTCTCTCTCTCCTTCTTTTTGATCATATTCTCTTATATGTAGCAATAAATTTAAGATTATATGCAGTAATTAATATTACCTTGTATGTATTTATGTATAATACATACATACATAACTCCTATGCATATATAAGAAGACGACGTACGTGTACATAATTTTAAAACAATTACGAATAATATTTAATTTCTATAAAGGCAATGTCTAGAGGGAAATTTTAATGCATATGTGTAATTCGGATAAAAATTTGTCTCTATCTGGAAACGTTGATTTAAAAAGTTGACATATATACTTAAAAAAACTTATGAAAATAGTATACACGAATTTCTTGTGAAATGAGCAAGTTTTATATATATAAATATATATATATATATATATATATATATATATATATATATATATATGTATATATATAAATATGTATATATATGTATACATACATATATACATGCGCGCACACACACACTTATGTGTGTATGCTCATATTTTGGGTGATAGTGCATGTATGTATGCAATATACATATAAATAGCCTAAAGTCCAAAAAATAACACCATGAGAGTTGGATTTCCACCTCACGGGGAGATTTTCGTAGTCAAAGTATTTCCACTGTAGGTAGTAGATCTTACGACAGAATATTATATAGAAGAAATACAATAGGTCTTTTTTTTTTTTTCAGCAAAACACGCAAAATATGAATTTGTTATTTCACGCATGCCACGCATGTAATAAGCATAAAGGCTGAATTAAAGGGTAATATATTTTTGTTATATATTTTACCTTGAAAATATCTCTGAAGATAGAAAATCAAATACTTGAAATATTTTCAAATATAAATACTCGAAAGCAAAAAAAAGACTACTAGAATCTGTTAAAGAACCTTTGAAGAAAAAAGTATTTTTTGGGCAGATACATGTCAGATGGGTCTGCCCTTCTCATATGTATTTCAATGTGGATTTTTGGGTGAACAGCTTTATCGTTTTCTTAAATCATGTTGAAATGAATTGATATGAGATAGAACGTGTTTGTTGAGAGAAGATTATTTTCTAAAACGATTAATTTTAATTATATATATATATATATATATATATATATATATATATATATATATATATATATATATATATATATATATATATATATATATATATATATATATATATATATATATATATATATATATATATATATATATATATATATATATATATATATATATATATATATATATATATATATATATATATATATATATATATATATATATATATATATATATATATATATATATATATATATATATGATATTCCCCATAACCAATGAACCTTTGAAATACTTTTAAATCATTCATACACATTCATCTAAGTGTAACATTCTATGATTTTTAAATTTTCAGTATCTTCATAGACGGCTCAAACTATTAAAATGTCCCTAGCCGTATTTTCCTGAACGTTGGAAAACATTTTAATTATATCAGAGCTGAGGGAAAATTCTTCTGGACATTTTTGCATAGAAAATAGAACAGTACATTTTTATAAAATGTGAATTTCTATGAAATTTACTAGTGTTGTAGTGTAGAAATGTTTTAGTGAGGTTCTATGCTTTTCGAGTGGAGCGACTTTTGTGTGTCTTACAGTGTTCTGATTTTATTCAGAGGTGAAATTGTAACGATTTCAATGTCTAGATAACAGAAGAGGTGTACAGACTATTACTGACAAGTGGAAAGTATTCGTGATATATCTTACATCATACTATACTGATATGCCGTGTAAAAGAATCAACGTGAAAATAAGAAACGTGGTGTACATCCCATACTTGAGATCACTGCGAAAAATATGAAGGCATAAGGAAGAAATAAGAAACTCCGAAGCTACCTTAGAATAAAAAAAAAATCTGAAGGAATAACAAATAAACAGTGACTAAAACAAAACAAGTGAGGAAGCCTAAACAGACTGAATCTGTTTAGAAGTCGCAAGAAGAAGACCTTGAACTCTCTCTTAGGGCCCGATAAATCTCGGGGGGAGAAAGATGGAGTGGCCCTGCAATCTGACTAGCTGGAACAGACGGTTCTTCGACAGAATCCTCTGCTTCTGCGTGGTCATGCTCGTGGCTGGACCTGCTTCCACGACGATGTCGTACTTCGGTGAGTATCGAAGGAAGTAACTTGGTATTTTTTTTTTTAAGAGAGGTCCAAAGTTTTTTTTTTTTAATATTTGTCCCACAAGTACTTTGGTGTAGAGAATATTTACAGTGCATGGGTAGACATTTCATTTATTGAGCATACGTATGCAAACTATTTATCTTTGTGTCTATCTAGTTATATACATACATACATACATACATATTATGTATACAGATAAATAGATAGATAACCTGCATACGTATGCTTAATGTATGAAATATCAGACCGTGTATTGTAAGTATTCTTTACATCACACACACACACACACACACACACACATATATATATATATATATATATATATATATATATATATATATATATATATATATATACATACATACATATATGTATGTATGTATGTATGTATGTATGTATGTATGTATGTATGTATGTATGTATGTATGTATGTATATATGTATAATTATGCAGGAAAACAACAGCCAAATAATCTCTCACAGCTTTTCTCCCTAGGTAACATGTCCAACAGCCTAAAATTTCACACCAATGTCATATATGCGTAACTTGAGAAGAGGGAATGCTGGATTCGCTTATCTATCCCTAATAAGAGGAAATTAAAGAGTATTTTTATCTTACAGGTTCAAGTTATATGAGAAAATGGCGTTTATTGAAGAGGGGCGGGGGCGGGTTTTATGGAAAGTTGGCCCATGGGAAAGAATAAAGTAATTACCTGGATGAAATTATGTTTAAAGTAATTCCCTGTTGAAATATTCTTTAGAAAATAATATCGAAGCTTATAGAAAGAACATCAACATGCAAATTGAGCCTTTCCACTATGCTTTTGAACAAACTTAGAAATGGAGAAGTATTAATCAACAAATAGTTATGATATATATTCTACTCTTCATATTACTGTCATTATTATCTCCCTTTTTATAAAGGTTTCTTTATGGATCTGATAAGGTTTCATTTATGGATTCGGTAAGGGTCTTTTTTATGAATTTTATAAGGTTTTCCTTTATGGATCTTATGGATTATATAAGACTTCTTTTACAGATTACTGTAGCTGGCAGAAGCCTATACTCTTATTACGAAATATATTTCACTGAGATAAAATTAATTCATACGAAGTGAGGGAGGCAGTTAGATATTACATTATGAAATAATGTTTATGAATTTTTTTTTATTATGATAAGGGTTAATGAAGTAAAAACCGTTTTACATGCTTTATAAGGAAAACTTTTTATCATAAATTCAATTTTTCACAGATAAATTAATGATAATATTATCATAACTGAATTTAATATAAATTTAAATCATAAATTTAATTATGATAAAATTATCATAATTAGATTTATGATAAAGTGATCAAAACTAAATTTACAATAGATTAAAATTGTCATAACTAAATTTATAGTAAGTTTTCATTATATCTAAATTAATGCTAAATTAAAATGATCATAACTAAATTTATTATCAATTAAAATTATCATGCCTAAATTTATGATAAATCAAAATCATCATAACAAAATTTATGATTTATTAAAATTATTGTAACTAATTTCATGTTGAATAAAATTTATCATAATTAAAATTATGATTACTAAATTTATGATAAACTAAAATTATCGTAACGAAATTTATGATAAATTAAAATTATCATGACTATATTTATGATAAATCAAAATCATCATAACAAAATTTATGATAAATTAAAGTTATTGTAACTAATTTTATGATTAAATTTATCGTAATTAAAATTCGGA
>NC_089747.1:43552289-43567289 GCF_040412425.1 Macrobrachium rosenbergii | reverse complement strand
TGCTTTATGTCTCAGAGATTCTATTTAGACTTGTTAAGACACATACGTGGGCACGAGTTTGCTAAAATAACTGTTATTACAAGAGACCATTCATTAGTGCTGAACTCTGCGACCTATGCAAATGATTTTAAATGATACATGGGGAGGAATAATTATTCCTGCAGACGGAATCCAATTTAGCAAGCAGGAACTCGAATAATTGAGCGGTTGATTTCATCGGCATCGTGGCGTCGCCAGCATCGCCTCTTGTCTGTTACAGAGAGACTAGAGATCTGTTACATTTTAATGACATTTTAATCTTATAGATAGTTCTGGCGATATCTAATAAAAACAGTATTTAATAAACTCTGACTTTTAGCGTTTCTTTCTCTTTTCTTTAATTATTCTCTCCTCTCTAGCTGCGACTCACAATGATCATCTGTCAACTAGGTACAAAATTCAATGCTTAGGTTAATGGAGTCATACAGGATTTTCAGGGACGAGCCCCAGTCTTCCCTCCGTGTCGAACACGGGTTTCTCAGTTCGTGAGCTGAATGTACTAACTACTACGCCAGGAGGGGAGAGAGAGAGACAGAGAGAGAGAGAGAGGTGGCGGGAGAGAAAGAGAGAAGGGGGCAGGCGAGAGAGAGGGAGGGAGAGGAAAGAGAGAGAGATTGAGAGAGAGAAAGAGAGAAATAAAAATGACGCAGAATATTTCGTACTGGAAATCTACGAATTCAGACAATTCTGTCACTGTCGGAACATCTCCTTTTTCGGAAACAGGGCCAGGGGGAGCGACGCCGGAGGGAGCGACTGCTGTATAATACAATTCCGATGGCGTTGATTTGCATTCTGGCCTTCGTCTCCGTGCGAATGTACCCGAAACTGACGAACACTTACGCCCGCTATCTCTGGCATGTTGTTTGCTTATTGTTCTGTGTCAGGGAAGACGCGCCTAACGACCCGTGTGGAATTGCGACAGTTGGCTCTTATCCCGTTCCCATTGACTCGCGTTGAAACATCACTCGGCTGCTCTTCAAAGAACGGTTTGGGAATTTTCATACGGCCGCTCTAGCGTTTTCTGAAGTAGAAATAGCTCGCTGTTTTGATAAGGGAAAGCTTTCGAGTATTACTATTGTATATATGCTTGTGTATCAGCGTGCCTGAATACTTTTATTAAAAGGAATTTGATAAAAAAATAGACTGAAAAATTCACTGAAACGAAATACAACTTTCCTCCCCCGTTTATCAAATAAAACATGAAAATGTGAAATAATACGAATAGTGAATTAACCAAGAGACAGGCAACTCGAAGAATGAAAAATTATGAGATTCGAAAATAGCAAGCACAGACATACGTGGATTTTGAAAGCTTGGTACGAGTACGAAGCTGTTATTGAACTTTGCAATCTAAGAATTACTAAGTTCCACTGACTAGCATTGTGGTACATGAAGAATTCACTTTGGAGGAGGTGAGAAAGCGAGGTCACGACTGGGGTCTTTGACCAAACGAATTGATAACAGCAACACAGAGATGGAGTTTCACAAGAGCAATATTGTCCAAAGGGATGAAATCAGTCAGTTATGAAACTTTAATAACATTTTTCATACTCTACCTTTTCACAGAGGAAACAGGGTTTGCACAATATATATATATATATATATATATATATATATATATATATATATATATATATATATATATATATATATATATACAGTATATATATATGTATATATATTATATATATACGTATATATATGTATAAATATATACATATATATAAATATACATATATATACATAATTATATATATAATATATATATACATATATATACATAATTTATTATATACTAGAGGTAAATTATTTCTTTAACCTTTAAAAAGTTTTTACAAAACTTTTTTATGAGTAAACACCATTAGTCAGTTTATGTTCCACCATTTGTACCTGTTGTCTGAAGACTTACCATTTGGAAAACACTAGTCAATGAAAAACAGCATAGTGAATGTTTAAAACAGGAATATCATAATAGTATCCCCAATTATTATCAATATAAGTAAGACAACAATCACAAAAATAACACCGGTGAAGGAAAGAAGCAAAATCGAATTTTTCTCTCAATTCGTATAATTTTTCAGTTCACAGACCTAATAGACTATGATACAGCTCCTATGTCCCCTTGCCCCAGGACCTACCTGTATATAATTACATTTTTATGCATGAATAAGTCATTGAATTTTAACCTGAATATGGAAAGCATGATAAAAATCTGAATGGGTGTCTCTGATATTTATAATGACTGAAAACTGAGTAAAATTGGCTTGGGAAAGAATTGCCCTGTTAGGCAATTAAAGAGTGAAATCTTTGGAAAAGCGAAGAGAATTTCGACTGATGTCAAGAACCTATCTGATAACAGATACATAAAAGTGTACCCTCACACGGCCATTCTGTTCATGTTTTTCAGAGTCACGCGCAAAGATTTTAGGCCCAGAATATGTGAAAGCAGGGAGCACCATCAATTTGACGTGTGTAGTTAATCAGCCATCAACACAGAGTAAGTAATGGTTTTTCATGGAATGTTTTTCTGTAAGTAATGTTTGTATGCATGCAAAACACCATATGTCAGATGTAAAATCCTTTTGTATTTTTGTTTAGTTTTACTTTATTTATAATTTTATTTATAATCTGAATGCAGAAATAGTGATGATTATCCCATAATTGTGTCATTATATATATATATATATATATATATATATATATATATATATATATATATATATATATATATATATATATATATATATATATATATACTGTATACATACATTATATATATATATATATATATATATATATATATATATATATATATATATATATATATATATATATATATATATATATATATATATATGTATGTGTGTGTGTGTGTGTGTGTGTGTGTGTGAGTGTGTGTAAACATATTTATATATGTGGCATTATATGACATCAATAAAAGTTGCATAAGAAAGATAATAAATCCAAACAGCATATATCTGTCTATATATATATATATATATATATATATATATATATATATATATATATATATATATATACAGAGAGAGAGAGAGAGAGAGAGAGAGAGAGAGAGAGAGAGAGAGAGAGAGAGAGAGAGAGAGAGAGTGGTAAATAGAATTAGTATCTCTGTAATTCAATGTATTTTAATACAAATTCATAATCCCCATTAGGATTTCTTCCAAAACATAATTAGTGGCATTTTCTTGACAAAATATCAAAGAATTTCTTGATGGCAAATTGTTTGGTAAAATATTGTCCTAGCGAAGATAAATCATTCAGGAAATTTCATCCATCTCATAAGTTCATTTCGAACAAACAAAGCAACAGGTCAACTTTAAAACTTCGACAGAACGCTGGGGATCAAAACACACAAACATTATAAATTATTCAAGAATTTTTACTTATCTGATAAGTTCATTTCGAACAAACAAAGCAGCGAATAAACCTTAAAAAATCTTTTAAAAAAAAGTGATAAATTCGAGCACGAATCCGAAGCAATAGAACGTTTAAATTCTGACAGAAAGCTGGAGATCCCAGCACACCCACACACATTAATTCAGCCTTCGCTCCCGTGTCCCGCAGGCCTTGTTTACTGGTACCACAACAAAGAGATCTTGGATTACGAGGGCTCTGTGAGTATAAACACCCGCAGCGCCGGGGAGCAGACGACCTCTCACCTGACGATCACCAAAGCCACCACGAAGCATTCGGGAAACTACACCTGTTGGCCCACTTCAGCTCAGCCGGCGTCTGCCATCGTCAACGTCGTCGAGGAAGGTAAGGCGGCGATTGTTCGTCAAGGGACTGTTCGTCTGCAAGTGGCTCGTTGTTGCTTACTGGAAAATTGAGTTGGTAGAAGAAAAAGCTAATGATATGTACATATATATGTATATATATATATATATATATATATATATATATATATATATATATATATATATATATATATATATATATATATATATATATATATATATATATATTTAAGAAGGACAATGCCTTCTTAACTTCTCGTTAATTAATACTGCATATGTATCTGGTAAAATGACCAGTAAAATCTATACATATATACATATGTATATATAGATAGAATATATAAATATATATATATAAATATATATATATATATATATATATATATATATATATATATATATATATATATATATATATATAATGACTGGTATTATATATATCCTTAGCTTAATTCTATCTATCTATCCATCTTTGAATGCAAAGCATTAATCAGTAACCTGACTTTTCCTGTTATGTGCTATCAAGCAGTAATCATCTCCATTTCAGACCAAGTAAATAACCATTGCAGAAAGTTTAAACATTGCTTTTGAAAAATGAATATGCGTGTTTAATGGTTAATCACTGTGCATTTTTATATGTGTATCTAGACATGTAAAGAATTCAGTGATAGGTTTTTTTCCTTCATGTATAATCAGTAAACTTTCTTACCTCCGACCAGGCGAGCAGCCGGCGGCCATGCAAACTGGCAGCGGGAGTTCCTTCAGACTCAACTACGAGCTCTGTTTTCTGCCAGGGCTGCTACAAGCCATCGTCTCCTTGTCACTCTTTCGTCAGTACGACCTCCTGAGCTTCAGATGATAATCTTTCCTCCTCGCTCACCTCCTCCCCCCACCCCAAATCTATCCCACCCTTGCATTTTGATACTGAGCACAATATGTTTTGTATTACTACTGAGAATGGCTGCAAGCAAGTAGGCAAGTCAGTACTTCTCTAGATTTCGAGAGGTGAATTGAAAAGAAAGATCTTTCGATGTAATTTCGAGAAATATTTGGTTGTTTTGTGATGTTCATCAGGAAACTGGCCAGACGGAGGATCGCGAGCCGTTTAGGAAAGCTGGGTCTTAAGCTATGGTAGCTTAGTCTTTAATTACATTCAGGAGACTTTAAGAAAGGTGAATGTGTACTCTGCTGGCCATGATAAAACGACCAGACTTTCCAATGACTGTCTTGAGAGAGATCTCCAGTGCTGTGCTGCTGATGCAAGCCATTCTCAAAACAATAAAAAAGCCATCGTTGTTCTAACTGTTAATTATATATAAAAAAAGATACGTTTACAATCTATTATGATTAGGGATGTTTATAAATATCTATGTTCTGTTAAATGTCACTCTGTGTTGAGAGAAATCACTGGTCATCAAAAGCGAGAATATTTTGGACACCCTACGAGGTTTTCCCAACATCGCAGGATCGTCTACGTTTTGCTGGGAACCAGCTGATTCCTGAACTGTACTTGGGGTTTGCTAACGACGAGTGTGGAATCGGCACCACCGCTAACTGCACAAGAAGAATTTCCTGTCACGATCAATAACAGAAAGGGTGTTCCCGAGAGAGTGCAACAGCACATTATGGCGTTGTCTGATTTACGTGTCTGAGAAATCCATATATTTTCATGAGTGCTAAATGTAGTACTGAAGTGTTTATAATAAACGTTTTATATGAAGGTTTTACAGGTTTTATTGCATTCCATTTTAGGTGATAAGGAAATAAACCATGAATATGTTGATCAAATTAACAAGGAAAAGCCCAGTACTACAACAAAAATAGAATAGGAAAGAAAGCTTGTATTCTTAAAACAGTCTCTTGTTAACATGATAATAATAATAATAATAATAATAATAATAATAATAATAATAATAATAATAATAATAATTATTAACAATTATTATTATTATTATTATTATTATTATTATTATTATTATTATTATTATTATTATTATTATAGTAAATCTGTAAAGAATACAAACGCTTCCCTTTTATCAAATCTGAGAAATCCTTTTCCAGGATTCCGGGAGGATCCCATCACAAACTCGTTTACGTGAGTTATCATCGGCCAAAATATGGCTGTGGTCGAAGATGTATCTTCAGACATTTTTATTTTCATGGTTTTGTTCCCTTTCCTGCGTTTTACTTTATCATTTTTTTTATTGTCACCAGAAAAGATATTTAGAATTTTTCTTGGCTACCATTTTAATTACTGTATTTTTTTATATTCAATTAATTTTCTGATTTTTCCTTCATTCGAACAAATTCATTATTCATATCTATATGATCATTTCATTTTTTCCTCAAACTTTGTCAGTTCCTTGGTTTTGTTATTTAATTTATGTTTTTTCTAGTTTTCTATAATTTTATTTTTTTAATCATTGTTTTATTTATTTTTACAGGTTCTCCAATCGTTTTATCAACGTCATCAGACCACAGGTATAACGAATTTTCTTTTGTCTATCATTCTTGTTGTTTATTTTCAGCTCACAGATATTTTTCCACCTTGGAATATTTTAATTTTCTGTTCATTTTGTTTGCCATTTATCCGAATCATGGAGAGAAGGGCTTAATTTTTAAATATTTTATTATTTAACGTTCATTTTACATCGATTATAATTGTCTTTCCATTTTCCAAGCATTCGTTCTTGTATTGAATTGAACTGAATTTAGAATTTTGGCCAAAGGCCAAGAACTGGCGCCTATGAGGTCATTCAGCGCTGAAACGGAAATTGACAGTAAAATGTTTGAAAGGTGTAACGGGAGGAAAACCTCACAGTAGCACTATAAATCAATTGTTAGGAGAGGGTGGATAGTAAGATGGAAGAAAGAGAATATGAAAGGAGGTACAGTAAAAGAAATGAAAGGGGTCTGCAGCTAGGGGCCGAAGGCACGCTGCAAAGAACCTTCAGTAATACTTACAGTGCACCGCACGAGGTGCACTGACGGCACTACCTTCCTACGGGGTCGTTCTTGTATTATGTGATATCTAATCATTATCCAAATTATTTCCTCCTCGCCCTTCATCCCGTTACGTGGCGGCTTATTAATGGCCGAGTGGATTTACGAACAAAGCAAATGTAAACAAACACGACATCAGGTGGAGAAATTTACTTCTTCTCTTAATGTGTTTTTTTCCCATTTGTATGGGGGTAAGCACGATGCCTTCTTTTGAAGGACTTTGATTTGGCTTTGGGGTAGACTTTGCAGTCTCGATTGGCTGCCCTGCCTGTCATCGCTTAGACCCCGGTAGCGTATGTACACGTATTGTATCAGTCACAAGCTTTTCTTCCAGCAGCGACGAGTCGTTGCGTGGTTAGGTCGACAGTCGAGACGTGTGAGGTGCCTGTTATGTTTTTTAGAAGATGTTGGAGTGGCTTTGTTACATCTGGTGAATGGGCAGCCAAGCTCAAAGTGAGCATAGTATGTTTCTTTAATTTTCTCACAAACCCAAACTTTTACATTAATATTTATTGCATATATAAATACGGTTAGCGTTTGTTTCTAAGCTTAACGTTTTAGTTTTCTGAAAAGAAAACTATTGTGCCGGGTTTGTCTGTCCGTCCGCACTTTTTTCTGTCCGCCCCGCCCTCAGATCTTGAAAACTACTGAGGCTAGAGGGCTGCAAATTGGCACATTGATCATCCACCCTCCAATCATCAAACATACCAAATTGCAGCCCTCTGGCCATAATCGTTTTTTTAAGGTTAAAGTTGGCAAATCGATATTGGTAAATATAGGCCACCACCAGGCCGTGGTTAAAGTTTCATGGGCGGCGGCTCATACAGCATTATACCGAGACCACCGAAAGATAAATCTAGTTTCGGTAGCCATGATTATACGATATACTGAAAACTCGATTGCGCCGGAGAAACTTCAGCTCATTATTTACTTGTTTTTTTAATTACTTTTATTTAGTAAAATATTAATTTTAATTTGGTAGACAATATCAAATATTCGTATAGAATGAACGACGGTTTTATTCAAGGCTTATGTGTTTACTTTGAATTCATTAACCATTTTCTCATTGTTATTTAAAAAAATATTCTTTAAATTCTTTACTAACTCGGTATATAGTGTTTCGTTGAAGACTTTTTCTCAGAACTGAAATAAAAAAGGCAAAATATTATCCAAGAATGAAAAAAAACTAAGAAATTTCAGAGCAAAGAACATTACAACAAATTATATTGAAAAAAAAAACGAAGCATAAATCACGAATGTAACTCTGACATTCACACACACACACACACACACACACACACATATATATATATATATATATATATATATATATATATATATATATATATATAAACATATGAATATATATAACATATATACAGTATATATATATATATATATATATATATATATATATATATATATATATATATATATATATATATATATATATATATATATATATATATATATATCTAGAATCTTTGTTGATAATAAATCATAGACAGCAAATCGCAGAATAAAAAAAAGTTCTCCTGACGATTATTAAAAGAACAGAAAGCCACAGAATGCTATTAAAAATACATAACAAAACTCTGAAGACCGCTAAGGAAGAGAAAAGCTCGTAGTCTTTAGGACAAGATAAATTTCAGCGATCACGTGAGGGAAACATTGCTTCCTCAGAGGCCGTAATTCTTGACGGTCGGTTTAGCTCGTGAGACGGTGTCCATCCTTTGATGTTTGGAAAATTGATTTTTTTGGGCTGTGAAATGGGATCCAGAATGAGTTTAGGGAAGGAAAGTTTCCTGGTTAGGTATATATATATATATATATATATATATATATATATATATATATATATATATATATATATATATATATATATATATATATATATATATATATATATGTATGTATGTATATATATATATATATATATATATATATATATATATATATATATATATATATATATGTGTATAGTATATATATGTGTGTATCAGAGATATTTATTCAATAAAATTACAAGCTTTCCAGGACTAACAATCCTCATCGACGGATACTTCACAATGAGGTTTGTTGGTCCTGGAAAGCTTGTAATTTTTATTGAATAAATATCTCTGCTAGATACCATCCAATTTCAATGAGGTCCTGTTAGTAATTGTATTATGTACTGATAATTGTGTAATTGATAAAGTTATATACAGTATATATATATATATATATATTATAAATATACATGTGTGCACTATGTATATATATACAGTATGTGTGTGTATGTATATGTATATATATATGTGTATGGTGTATATACACGTATTATTTCAGTAATAGGAATGCTACTTGAAAATCTCAGCTTGATAATGCATAATACTGCCAAGACCAGGTACAATACCTTATTTTGCAAGCTGTCGAGGTATAGAACCTCGTCATCTTTGACAAAACAAGAAAATTGTTCACAAAACAATAAAATGAACTGTCCTACGAAAACCTAACAAAATAGGGGTAAAAATAAAAAGATGCTAGCCTATATCGAATGAAAATGGGTTCTAAGATTAAAAAGCTAGAAAAAAACATAAATAGAATAGAAAGTAAAACAGGATAAATACGAAAATAAAGGTAGAAAAATAAAACTACCGAATGCAAAGTAAAAAAAAAGGCTGTAGACTAGTTTCGTATCTTTGCTAATTGTATACCGGACAATTGGTTATTCAGTCCCGGTTTCACCCTCTTTATACACAACGACTCAGAAATTAGGAGGTCCAGTTTGACCAGAAAGCCAGTATTTTCAAATCCAGGATTCCAGGTCAGTGAACGGAATGGTTTTGTGCTAAACTGTGCTCGCTCGTGACTCAAATAGGCGGTTTTGAAAGAGGAAATATTTTTCCAACAGGAAGACCTCCGTTTCCCATAATTCTGTTGCTGAGCCAACGAGAACTGGTACATATGTATCCTACGAACAGATAAACAAAAGTAAAAACAGGCGCGGAGCTTATATATAGAATTACCAAACAAACATGAGAAACATGATTTAAGGTCTGCAGAAAGAGTGAGTGTCTCGCCAATAATTATCTAACAGTTAAAGAGTTAATAAAAACAAACTGGAATCTAATTTGAGGAATATTGTGTTTAAGTATTTGCTGCAACTTTTCACGGACCATTTAGCTGCTCTGTCCGAGGTAAGGAAATCAAATGTAGTTTACGTCTTTAATACCAATAATCTACACAAGTCAGGTGTTTCTTCTTTAGAAGGTACGAAACAGGTCAACAGTCATTTTACTTTGTATTTGCTAGTTTTAGTTTTCATATTTTTCTTCTTTTTGTGTTTGTATTTTCAGTTTGCATTTTCTGTTCTTTCTGTTAATAGCTTTTTCAATTTTGAGCAATATTAGTTTTGTATCTTTTTATTTTTATTTCATTTTTTGCCCATTTTGTTAACTTTATGGTAGGACCAGTCATTTTATATTATCAACGATTTTTTGTCAATTAAAGCCTTTTGATGAGGGTGTATGCCTCGAAAGCTAGCAAAATTAAATGTTGTCCCTGGCCTTCAAAATATTATTCATTTTATAATATATATATATATATATATATATATATATATATATATATATATATATATATATATATATATATATATATATATATATATACACACACATACACACGCGTTTTAACCTAATGCGAAAAATTGTGTGCTTGTATAGTTGGGTGTAAAGATATTTTTTGGGCTTCTTATATATACAGACATACATATATACATACATACTGTACATACACATATACGTATATATAATGCATATGTGTCTATTATATATACGTCTATATATGTAAATATAAGTATATGCATACATATGTATATATGTATACATATATGTGTATATATATATGTATATATATCATTTATAGTGAATGTTTGTATGTTTGTTTGTGTTTGTGCGCTATAGAAATCCGAACCGCTTGACCGATCTAGACAAAATTTGGCATGTGATCATCATTTGACTACCTCCTTCGCCTTCCCCTTCCCCCGTCCCTTCCTCCCTTCCCCGTCCCCTTCCCCCTTCCATTTGTAACTTATGTGGTAACCGTTTGACCGATCCAGACAAAATTTGACACGTGGCCACCTTTGGCCCAACTTAGATAATAGGTTAGGTTTATAAACCCGTACCCCTTCCCCTTCCTCTTCCCCGATCCTCCCACATCCCCTTTCCCCTTCCCCCTTCCTTTAGTAACGTGGTAAATAAACTCTTGGGTTTATCATAGCTTATTTCATGTACTCGATGCTATAGAATTATATTACTTAAAATGCTTTTCTTTTTTGTGATTAATAATTCTGTATTGAGGTTTGTGTTTAGGTTTAGTGGGGATGTGTTTAGGCTTAGCAGGGGATGTGTGTGTAGGTTTAGTGGGGCTGTGCTTAGGTTTAGTGGGGGTTTTTCAGTTAAGTGGGGCTGTGTTTGGGTTCAGTGGGGGTTAAATAGGACAGTCACCTCATTAATGTCTGGGTAAAAGGGACAGTCAGTACAGTAATACCTGTATAAAAGAGACGGTCACAACAGTAATACCTGTATGAAAGGGACAGTCAGCAGTAATACCTTGATAAAAGGGACAGTCAGCAGTAATACCTTGATAAAAGGGACAGTCAGCAGTAATACCTTGAAAAAAGGGACAGTCAGCAGTAATACCTTGATAAAAGGGACAGTCAGCAGTAATACCTTGATAAAAGGGACAGTCAGCAGTAATACCTTGATAAAAGGGAGTCGCCACAGTAATACCTGGATAAAAGAGATAGTCACCACAGTAATACCTGTATAAAAGGGACAGTCAGCAGTAATTCCTTGATAAAAGGGACAGTCAGCAGTAATACCTTGATAAAAGGGACAGTCAGCAGTAATTCCTTGATAAAAGGGACAGTCAGCAGTAATACCTTGATAAAAGGGACAGTCAGCAGTAATACCTTGATAAAAGGGAGTCACCACAGTAATACCTGGATGAAAGAGATAGTCACCTCAGTAATACCTGTATAAAAGGACAGTCAGGATATAATTCCTTGATAAAAGGGACAGTCAGCAGTAATTCCGTGATAAAAGGGACAGTCAGCAGTAATTCCTTGATAAAAGGGACAGTCAGCAGTAATACCTTGATAAAAGGGACAGTCAGCAGTAATACCTGTATAAAAGGGACAGTCAGCAGTAATACCTTGATAAAAGGGACAGTCAGCAGTAATACCTTGATAAAAGGGACAGTCAGCAGTAATACCTGTATAAAAGGGACAGTCAGCAGTAATTCCTTGATAAAAGGGAGTCACCACAGTAATACCTGGATAAAAGAGATAGTCACCACAGTAATACCTGTTAAAAGGGACAGTCAGCAGTAATTCCTTGATAAAAGGACAGTCAAAGTAATACCTTGATAAAAGGGACAGTCAGCAGTAATACCTGTATAAAAGGGACAGTCAGCAGTAATACCTTGATAAAAGGGACAGTCAGCAGTAATACCTTGATAAAAGGGACAGTCAGCAGTAATACCTTGATAAAAGGGACAGTCACCACAGTAATACCTATATAAAAGGAACAGTCAGCAGTAATACCTTGATAAAAGGGACAGTCACCAGTAATACCTTGATAAAAGGGACAGTCACCACAGTAATACCTGGATAAAAGGGACAGTCGGCAGTAATACCTTGATAAAAGGGACAGTCACCACAGTAATACCTGGATAAAAGGGACAGTCACCACAGTAATACCTGTATAAAAGGGACAGTCAGCAGTAATACCTTGATAAAAGGGACAATCAGCAGTAATACCTTGATAAAAGGGACAGTCAGCAGTAATACCTTGATAAAAGGGACAGTCAGCAGTAATACCTTGATAAAAGGGACAGTCAGGAGTAATACCTGATAAAAGGGACAGTCAGCAGTAATACCTTGATAAAAGGGACCACAGTAATACCTGGATAAAAGAGACAGTCACCACAGTAATACCTGGATAAAAGGGACAGTCAGCAGTAATACTTTGATAAAAGAGACAGACAGCAGTAATACCTTGATAAAAGGGACAGTCACCACAGTAATACCTGTATAAAAGGAACAGTCAGCAGGTAATACCTTGATAAAGGGACAGTCAGCAGTAATACCTGATAAAAGGACAGTCACCACAGTAATACCCGTATAAAAGGGACAGTCAGCAGAAATATCTTGATAAAAGTGACAGTCAGGACAATAATACCTGGACAAAAGTGACAGTCAGCAGTAATACCTTGATAAAAGGGACAGTCAGCAGAAATATCTTGATAAAAGTGACAGTCAGGACAGTAATACCTGGATAAAAGGGACAGTCGCCACAGTAATACCTGGATAAAAGGGACAGTCAGCACTAATAGCTTGGTAAAAAGGACAGTCACCACAGTAATACCTGGATAAAAGGGACAGCCACCACAGTAATACCTGGATGAAAGGGACAGTCACCACAGTAATAATACCTGGATAAAAGGGACAGTCACCACATTAATAATACCTGGATAAAAGGGACAGTCACCACAGTTATAATACCTGGATAAAAGGGACAGTCACCACAGTAATAATACCTGGATAAAAGGGACAGTCACCACAGTAATAATACCTGGATAAAAGGGACAGTCACCACAGTAATAAAGGACCTGGATAAAAGGACAGTCACCACAGTAATAATGGATGGATAAATGGGACAGTCACCACAGTAATAATACCTTGATAAAAGAGACAGTCACCACAGTAATAATACCTGGATAAAAGGGACAGTCACCACAGTAATAATACCTGGATAAAAGGGACAGTCACCACAGTTATAATACCTGGATAAAAGAGACAGACACCACAGTAATAATACCTGGATAAAAGAGACAGTCACCACAATAATAATATCTGGATAAAAGGAACAGTCACCACAGTAATAATACCTGGATAAAAGGGACAGTCACCCCACAGTAATAATACCTGGATAAAAGAGACAGTCACCACAGGAATAATACCTGGATAAAAGAGACAGTCACCACAGTAATAATACCTGGATAAAAGAGACAGTCACCACAGTACTAATACCTGGCTAAAAGGGACAGTCACCACAGTAATAATACCTTGATAAAGAGACAGTCACCATAGTAATAATACCTGGATAAAAGGGACAGTCACCACAGTAATAATACCTGGATAAAAGGGACAGTCATCAAAGTAATAATACCTGGATAAAAGGGACAGTCACCACAGTAATAATACCTGGATAAAAGGGACAGTCACCACAGTAATAATACCTGGATAAAAGAGACAGTCACCACAGTAATAATACCTGGATAAAAGAGACAGTCACCACAGTAATAATACCTGGATAAAAGGGACAGTCACCACAGTAATAATACCTGGATAAAAGGGACAGTCACCACAGTAATAATACCTGGATAAAAGAGACAGTCACCACAGTAATAATACCTGGATAAAAGAGACAGTCGCCACAGTAATAATACCTGGATAAAAGGGACAGTCATCACAGTAATAATACCTGGATAAAGAGACAGTTACCACAGTAATAATACCTGGATAAAAGAGACAGTCACCACAGTAATAATACCCTGATAAAAGGGACAGTCACCACAGTAATAATACCTGGATAAAAAGGGACAGTCACCACAATAATAATACCTGGATAAAAGGGACAGTCACCACAGTAATAATTGGATAAAAGGGACAGTCACCACAGTAATAATACCTGGATAAAAGGGACAGTCACCACAGTAATAATACCTGGATAAAAGAGACAGTCACCACAGTAATAATACCTGGATAAAAGAGACAGTCACCACAGTAATAATACCTGGATAAAGGGACAGTCAGCAGTAATAATACCTGGATAAAAGAGACAGTCACCACAGTAATAATACCTGGATAAAAGGGACAGTCATCACAGTAATATCAATAAATACCTGGATAAAAGGGACAGTCACCACAGTAATAATACCTGGATAAAAGGGACAGTCACCACAGTAATAATACCTGGATAAAAGAGACAGTCACCACAGTAATAATACCTGGATAAAAGGGACAGTCACCACAGTAATAATACCTGGATAAAAGAGACAGTCACCACAGTAATAATACCTGGATAAAAGGGACAGTCACCACAGTAATAATACCTGGATAAAAGGGACAGTCATCACAGTAATAATACCT
>NC_089747.1:43537289-43547289 GCF_040412425.1 Macrobrachium rosenbergii | reverse complement strand
ACTGACGAGAAAACACTGAAAGACAATTATAAAATATAAGAAGCACTTTACTTTGAAAACCTACAAGGGCCCGTCAGAGAGGAAATTACCCCTGTGGAGGGCTGTACATAAAACCAAAGTGAAACAAAGTGAAACTACACCCACAAAGTTCGTCAGTTGCACGTCGAGCCCTCTTGCACACACACACACACACACACATTCACACACACACACACACACACACACACACACACACACGGCTCCATTTACTTCTATTTGTACGCACTTTTTCTAGGTCTTCATCTTCTCTTTTTTTCTCTACACTTCCATTCTCTCCACATGACAGAACCGTCTGTGAAGACTGTTCCAAGTTTTTGTTTCTTAGTTGTAAGCAAAATCATGTGCCCCTTTTATTTTTCATACAATATTTCTTTCACTTTGTCAACTATAATGACTTGGAATAAAATACTTCAGTGTAAGATAATGAGAAATTGGAAACGACAGGCGAGGCTATATTCTTTGCTTGAAATATATATAGCATCTGGGTCGACCCTTAGTCTCCCAATAGTGAGACCATGAGAATACCTGGGTGGAATAATAATTAATGTCATTATAAAGATGATGGGGTGGAATAAAAATAGGCTTATTAATGTGTAAAGACACGGGCAGACAAAAATAGCGTTTCCTTTAGAGAATAACGAATGCTTATCAGATAAAAAAAATCATAGTGTGATCAGAAATATTTAGTGTTTTCTAAGCTCAACTTATTGAAACATACTTCAATTATTCTCTCTCAAAATTTGCTGTTCCTTACTCTTAAACAACTATTTGTAGAAATCGTAAGAGTGTGAACAATGAGAAGAATTTTAATTGTTTTAAAAGCCAAATAAACTACAGAATGGAGAATCAAATCCGCAGCTATGTATGGGTACAAATATATTTAAAAATAAATCCAAGCAGAGAGCTTTCGGGAATTTGTACGAGATTGAAACGGGAAATCGAACAGATTCCCGAAAGCTCTCTGTTTAGAATTATTTTTAAATACAGGGTGTCCATAAAGTCTCTTTACAATTTAAAAAATATATTATAAAAGCTATTGATAGATTACCTAATCAGATTTAGTCTATGTACTCAGCAGTGTATTTCTGGTACCCTGTTGACTTTAAACGAACCCCTAAAAAATGGTTACTCCTCAAGAAAAGGCACAAGGTGTGTCATGGCTTATTGAAACAAAATCGGATACGCAGACTCAGCGAAATTACAGAACTAAGTATGGAAGAGATCCACCGTCACGTCCGTCAATTCGTGCATGGCACAAGAAAGTTATGGAAACGGGGACAGTGTTGGATAAAGGGAGGAGTGGAGGACCAAGAACATCTGAGAAAAACGTCGTTCTACTACAAATAAAATCCGTACTGCTACCAGACACTTACAACTACCGCGTTCAGCAGTGCACAAAGACCTACAGAAGAACTTGCGATCGTACGCTTACAAAGTGCAGCTCTTACAGGCACTCGAGCCAAATGATAAACCAAGACGAACAGAGTTTGCAGTTAACATGCTGGAACGAATTTCTGAGGATAAAACGTTCCTCCACCGAGTTTTAGTGATGAGGCATCCTTTTAGTGTTTCATGGAAACTAAACACACACAATGTGAGGATCTGGGGATCAGAGCATCGCCAGGTGACTAGGGAACTTCACAGAGAGAGTCCAAAGGTGAGTGTGTGGTGAGGGATCATGTGCAGTCGAATAATTGGTCGATTTTTATTCAACGAGACATCAATTACTGCACATGTTTACCTTGACATTTTGACTGAAAATGTGGCACCACAACTAGATGACCTTCAACCAACCATCATTTTCCAGCAAGATGGTGCACCACCACATTGGGGACTGCATGTTCGTGGGTTCCTAAATCAAACATTTCCAGACCGGTGGATTGGAAGGGATGGCCCAATTCCCTGGCCACCTCGTTCACCAGATATCACTCCCCAGGACTTCTTTCTATGGGGTTATGTTAAAGACATCGTGCATCGAACAAAGATACGGGACATCACTGATCTCAAGCAAGGGATCACTGATGCCATTGCCATCGCTGATGAGGCTATGCTATAGCGAACATAGCAAGAAATCGAGTACCGTCTTGATGTGCTTCGTGCAACAAATGGTGTCTGTATAGAGGTGCAATAAATGTGGCAAAAAACACTAATATCTACTCCTCATTTTGCAATAATTTCCACATATATGTCTGTTCATTTGCTTTTATAATATATTTCTTAAATTGTGAAGAGACACTATGGACATCCCGTATATTTGTACCCACACTCTACAGAATCATAAGATATTGCATTGTTTTGGTTGTACTACCGCCCTCCCCTGCCCCCGCCCCAAACAAAAACAAATTAAATGCTTTAAAATAAAAAAAAAAAAAAGGCTGCCACGGAACGGAGGCTAAAAAATAAACGACACTGGTGCGAAATCTCAAAAATACAATTCGTTCTCTCGACCACATCGCCGGTATCTAGTTAAAAGGTCTCTAGGAACCTTTTATAAATTTTATTTCTTATTATATAAACTCTCTCTCTCTCTCTCTCTCTCTCTCTCTCTCTCTCTCTCTCTCTCTCTCTCTCTCTCTCTCTCTCTCTCTCTCTCAAGCAGAGAGCAAGATACTCTGTTTACTTTGATAATCTCTCTCTGCTGCTAGACAAGTGTAGAACAAGGTATTGTTTATATTGATATTATCTCTCTCTCTCTCTCTCTCTCTCTCTCAGAACGTTGATATTTTCTAACTTGGTTTCCAGATGGCGCTGTAGAAGTCTCGTGAACTCTCGGTAGCTTAACAGTTATTAGAATGAAAGTGTTTTCGAAGTTTTAATTAGGGATTACCAGGAATAAGGGAGAGGCCTAACGAAGCCATATTCTCGTCAGAAAGTAGGATATTTTTTCTTTAGCTTTTCGTAGCTTTATCGATGCCACAAAAGTTTAATTTTAATTTAGGGGCGTGGTTGATTGCATAGGGGGCGTTGATTGTGAATAGGTAGAGGACACTTGTTAGTTAATCTACTAAATAAATAAAGAAATATTGACATTTCCTTCAAGAGAAAGTATGATGTGGAAATGGAATGAAATTCGTACGGTGTTGCTTTTTATGATTTCACTAAATTGTTTATTACAAATTTTAAGTAAAGTATGTCTTTATTTTCATTTGCCAGAGGCTAGCATAAATTTATCTGCATTTTCATAAAACTGGATTTTTATTAAAATTTGCTGTCATTCAGACTCTTTTTAATTATTGTCCATATTTTATCTTGTTTTTAATATATATGTGTATATGGACGCGGATATACTTAGATTTTTATATATAAATATATACATATAATATACATATATATATATATATATATATATATATATATATGTATATATACACACATATGTATCACTATATATATATATATATATATATATATATATATATATATATATATATATATATATATATATATATATATATATATATATAGAATCTACTGGTCACTTTTACTAGACATATGTATATTATAATAAATCTACAATGCTTCATATGTAATTCTAATAGCCAATGCCCTTAACTCTCTCGAATTCTTCGATTTTTTTGATATGTTGTAACTACGAAGCCGTAAAGATCAGCGCAAAAAATTGGAGAGACTGTGATGGCTGGTCGCGGGACCGGCCATCACAGTCTCTTCAATTTCTTGCGTTTGGATCTACGGCTTCGTAGTTACAAGCATATCCAAAACAGCGTGAAGAATTCGAGAAGTTAAGAGGGCATTGTGGTTATTAGAATATACATATATATATATATATATATATATATATATATATATATATATATATATATATATATATATATATATATATTATTAATAAACAAATCTAAGTTTATGGAAGAATTTTTTGGGATATCTTTTTTCAGAATTTGCCTCATAAGTTAAGTGTAAAGTTGCAGACCACTGTTGTTGTAACACCAGCCTATATCATGGATCCGTCACTCATTTGTTCACAGCCTTTCTTATCTCGAGCTAAAAGGAATTTAAAAATAAATCACATGGCTTTGTTGGTATAGAAATCTCAGAGAACCTAACCTTTAATAAGGATTTACATTATAACTATAGAGACATGATATACTGGTTTTCATAGATATGTTTTTTAAAATTTCTATCTTATTTTTTACACATTCACTGTTATGATCATCAAGACAAAATGTCATATTTAAATATTGTATTTGCGGTTGACAACACGATCCTGCAGTAGTATCTAATTACTCATCATTTTAATAGGTATTCTCAAAGCGAACTTACTCCAGAAATTAAAAGAAAAACCACAACGTATATTTGAAGATGAATCTACATTTAGTAGAAATGGAAGCGTAGATCACCAACAAACATACGAAACTTAGATATACTTACACTAATGTAGATATTTAAATTAAAATAAAAGCATTAGTCGTCCAGATATTATGCACAAGGATGAAGGGGCACCATGCATCTTATATGTTCTGTTAACAATCATTTTTCCTTGTCTTGTTATTCATCATGACCATATGTGAAAATTAAATGGTAAAGGCCGATAATGTCCAGACACACAAATAGCGACAAAAATGAAGGTAAAAAAAAAATGAGAGAAATACATGTATAACAGTTCATAAGCGTCGTATATCAAAGTTAAATGCTCAAGGTATTAATGCCCAAGCATACAGATAGGCATAAAAATTCTGAAAGAAAAAGAATGAAAAAGAAAGAAACACATTTGTGACAACGTGTTATTCCTTAATATTTTAGACCATCTTCAGCTCCAAATAAGGCCAACCCGTTACGGGGCATTAGCTGGAGATTACATCCCCCCCCCAACCTCTACTCCCCCTCTTCGAATGGAATAACGACGCAGAAAATGAGGAAGGAGAAATATAAATGAATAACTATTTCTCGGACGATTACCTTAATTCTCACTCCAATCAGATTAGATGATATCAGTTCCTGTAAAGGCGGATCTATCTAATGAGTTTTTGTTTTGTCTGTGAAGTGTAAAACGCACATGTGCGCGCACACACACGCTCAGACTATATATATATATATATATATATATATATATATATATATATATATATATATATATATATATACATATATATATATATATATATATATAATATATTTATGTATATATATATATATATATATATATATATATATATATATATATATATATATATATATATGATAGAAATAATCAACACACAATCACATGTGGAACAGAAATAAATTTCTGACTCATCAGGATCGAACCCAGGTCTTTCAATTGAAATACCTGGGTTCGATCCTGATGTGAGTCAGGAATTTATATATGTATATACATATACACATGTGTATATATGTACATATGTATATATGTATGTATATATATTACTATTGTTATCACCGGGATATTATAAGCCTCTTTTTATATCCTTGCTGTCATGCTATCTCATGCCTTCATATCTCCATAAGTTCAACGAAAGTATTTTACAATCGGTTATTGCCATAAACATACGCACTCCGCAGTTTAAAAAAATAAGAAAATGAAGCAACTACAAGCAAAGATAAAGATAATCTTTCAAAACTTTAGCGAAATGAAGGAAATTAAGATAGAAAATGATGAAAGAGAGCAAACAATGGTCGAAGTCATCACGCTTCAAACCACCGACAAAGGCAGAGAGTGACTAAAGCAAGTCCCTTTAAGGACCGCCGAAGGCTCAAAGGGCACTTGAATCCGGGGCATTGAAGTGCCACGTACCATGCAGTCCTTTGATTAAGACTGCATTAGGGCTTCAGTCGCGAGAGCATTAGCCTGAGTGGTCAGCAGACTGCGTGTCTATTGTTTGCTTTCATAGGGTTGGGAGCGTTCGTCGCTCTTCCAATTTTCATGGTTTTTTTTTTATTTTTGTTTCACATTTTCTTTGTTTTCTCATTCACAACTGAAAGAAATAATAAAACAAGAAAATATTGCGCCGAAGTGTCTTCGGCGCAGTCGAGTTTTCTGTACAGCGTATAATCAAGTCCATTCAAATAGATCTATCTTTCGGTGGTCTTGTATAATGCTGTGTGAGCCGCGGCCCATGAAACTTTAAGCACGGCCTGGTGGTGGCCTATCCTATATCGTTGCCAGAAACACGATTGTGGCTAAATTTAACCTTAAATAAAATGAAAACTACTGAGGTTAGAAGCTGCAATTTGATGTGTTTGATGAATGGAGGGTGGATGATCAACATACCAATTTGCAGCCCTCTAGCCTCAAAAGTTTTTAAGGTCTGAGGGCGGACAGAAAAAAAGTACGGACAGACAAAGTCGGCACAATAGTTTTCTTTACAATAAACTAAAAATTTGCATAGCCCAGAGTAATTTGTTAAAGTATAAATTTAGGCTTTGTTTTCTAAGATAATTCCCACTATTTCATAAACGCGATAAATTCGGAGTGACCACAATAGGGGATTCTCGCTGGTAGATGGCGGTAAAGACACTGGCAGTTAACAAGACAATATGTGAGTTCTGAATTCCCCACCTCAAAGCTATACTCAAATTTTAGTTTTTATAAAAGAAAACTATTGTGCCGGCTTTATCTGTCCGTCCGCACTTTGTCTGTCCGCCCTCAGATCTTAAAAACTACTGAGGCTAGAGGGCTGCAAATTGGTATGTTGATCATCCACCCTCCAATCATTAAAGATACCAGTTTGCAACCCTGTAGCCTCAGTAGTTTTTATTTTATTTAAGGTTAAAGTTAGCCATAATCGTGCTTCTGGCAAGGATATAGGATAGGCCACCACCAGGCCGTGATTCAAGTGTCATGGGCCGCAGCTCATACAGCATTATACCGAGACCGCCGAAAGATAGATCTATTTTCGACGGCCTTGATTATACTCCGTAGCGGCTGTACAGAAAACTCGATTGCGCCGAAGAAACTTGACCGCATTTTTTATTTATTGTATTTTTTTCTTACTTTCGTCAGTTTCTGGGGAATTACATTAGGCATTTGTTATCCGAGACAGGAATTTACTACAGACTGTAGTTGATCCTTTCATGCATTAAAATTATATTTCTTCTCTCTCTCTCTCTCTCTCTCTCTCTCTCTCTCTCTCTCTCTGTTAGTGTTCAGTCCAGTCCATAAATATTTTAATAAAGGAATCGGTGCTATAAGATTTTGGATTTCCCTTGACACAAATGAATGGAATTCTGAACCATGTAATACTATCAGTCAGTCTTCCTGTTAATAACTAAAAATCTGTAAGATTCTTGCCGTAGGCCTCTTCATTTTCTGAAAGATTATCATTATATATATTTGAGTGTATATTATATAACGCACTTACATCTATCTATCATATATTATATATATATATATATATATATATATATATATATATATATATATATATATATATATATATATACATATATATATTATATATATATATTTATATAGAAACATTTAGAGAGAGAGAGAGATAGATGATGATGATGTAAAAAAAAAGATACAAAGGCAAGTAACCCGACCCCCACTTCCAGCCATTATATCAACTTAATCCCACAATAAGGCCTACCTGTTACAGGGTAATAGGTAAGCATTTTGCTGCCCTTTTTTTAAATGGAGCAGCTAAGCCGATAATGGGCAAGAGACACATAATGATTTACTTCCAGAACGATTACGTTAAGCCCACTCCAACATGATTTTTGCAGTTGTAGTTTGTGTGTGTATGTTTATATTATATGTATATATATATATATATATATATATATATATATATATATTTATTTATTATATATATTTATATATATATATATATATATATACTGTATATATTTATGTGTGTGTATTTGTTTATGTATGTATATATATAATATATACTGTATATGTATATATATATATATATATATATATATATATATATATATATATATATATATATATATATATATATATATATATATATGGATATATATATATATATTGTTACATATTTGGGCGGATTTGGATGATTAAAATGAATATTGATTGAGATTGCCTTATAGACCAATACCCAGAGCCAAATATGTAAGCAAAATGTAACAAAGGATTAAAAAACACCTTCTAATCACATTTAACACTAAAGGACAGGTCGCCAGAAAGCCAGTAGGGTATCTTAATCTACTTTATTTCACTCAATTCAAACGAGTAGAATGAAGCTTGGCTGGCATGCAGTTCAGCAAAAGAAGGGCAACACTTAATGTACAACAGCAATTATAGTTAACAAATGAGCTGAATAAATTCTGGCTGGAATGCAATCCAGCAAAAGAGTGCAACAAATATCTCATAACAAATTTACAGTTAACTGGCTTTCAAGATGCAATAGTATTACACAATGATAACGCATTACAGAGCCTTGGCTCGTGTTTCTCTGGTTGCTATGACTATCAGTTCAGAAGCTGTCTTTCCGGTAGCAAGGCGGAAGTTTAAGTCTTCTAAGGCAACGTTCACAAGGTGACAGGCAGCAGAACACAAGGGACGAGATAACACGTCTCTGGAAAAGATTTCCCAGATAAGAATTCGTACACAAAAGATTCTCTCACTTGCAACAATTTGTCACAATGGAAGGATGTTTTTTTCTGTTACTGAGCAGAGCAAGAATTTACCACAATGGAGGCTGCATTAATCTATATCACTGAGCAGAGGTTAATTAAGTTGCTGGACATAATTCACAGGGGAACTAAACATGCTTAGCATTCATAAGAGATTTTGTATTGAGAGATGAAATCTTGAAAATGAAGTTTGAGAGAATCAAGTGAGAGAAAAAGAAACTGGCATTTATTTGCTACTTCTGGATTTACCAGCCATCCAGTATTGCAGTTATTTACATCTACAGAATGAACTTGATTTTTATTTATTTCTGTTAACAATCTAGCATGGACCTATTTAGGAATAAAGACTTAGCCGTTTATTTCGGGCATTTAGATGACAGTGTGGCCTGTATTTATTCTCAGCCATACTTTTTGGTCAGCCCTTTATCATTATCTTTGGAGCTGCTGTTATCGCTTATTTGCCCTTATTTACCGGAAAAGGTGAGCCCAGAATGTCGCATGCATGAAAGAAGCAATTAAAACCAGCAGACAGGAGATCACAGGAATATAGTTCTTGGGACAAGTGTATCTAAAGGGACATTGAGCATGTCTGTCAATCCTGTGACTAATGTAAGAACTACCTGATCTGATCTTTCCTCCACAGACATCACTTTTTCTACCACGAAACTCCTAATATCACTTTCTGGGGGTCACCCCCTCAATATATTGAATTCTGACCCCTGTGTTAATGGGTCAGAGAGACGAGAGCAACATTTTATATCTGTTACAATATTATTTATATATATATATTTATTTATATATATATATATATATATATATATATTTATATATATATATATATATTTATATATTTATATATTTATTTATTTATTTTTATTTAACATTTTACTGGAAGAATATACAGCAAAGGGCATTTAGACGTCTTGTAGCATTTTATCATTTATTCGACAACGTTTCGAGGCTAAGCTCATCATCAGGCTGAAACATACAAACATTAAATAATATAAAATCGACTCGACTAACTAATTATAAGTTAATTTGATTAAAAAGAAATTAAAAAAATAAAAGGGAAATGATAAGTGCCTCTCAAGGAATAGGAGGGGAGACGAGTGACAGTCACAAGATACGTAGGTTAAAAGTGAGCTCATGCCAAGAAGAGAAGAGAGGGGTGGAGGTCGTTTGACTGTTTAACTCTGGAACTTCTTGTTTAATAAAAAGTGATTCACAGATCGCAAGCTGTTGAGGAGAAGAGGCCCTAGTAAGAATTTTGAACTGCTCATTTTGGATGTTAAATTTACATTCATAGGCATGGTTTCGAATATTTGAGTATTCTGGAGACGCCAATCGAACTCCCGTGCGATAACTCACATCGCTATGCCAATCAATGCGAATTTTG
>NC_089747.1:43504789-43532289 GCF_040412425.1 Macrobrachium rosenbergii | reverse complement strand
TTTAGTGAAATTCAAACTGTATGTCGTGAAGACTGTAGGTTTGTAATACAAATTATGTAAAATGACCAATTCACAAGCAGATGAAAATGAGTGTACGTTAATGAAAACTACTTCTGTTTTGTTTGACTTACAGTCAATCTTAGCATTCAATCTGTTTGCTGAGAACACAAAAATTTCATCATCAATGATTTGAGCCTTGAAAGTTTTCTGTAAACGGTATATATTTACAATGGTTCTTACCATTCTTGTTGTTTACAAGATCATCTAGACAATGAAGAGCACTCAATGGTTCATAGAAATTCACAATGTTACAAACATATACACCATCATTAAGCATGACACATTCCCTGAACTCATGTTCGGGAATTTCAGTCACTAGGAAAGAATCATGCTGCAAGGCAAAGTGTCGAACTGTTCCTTCTAGTACAATGGACTTATTATCTACTATCATTGGGAATGGATAGACTGACATCAATGAGTTGACGTCTGGATTGTTGAAAGGGATCACTAGTATGATTTGATTGGCTACCACTTTCACTGTGATCATGCCATAATAGTCCACTATATTTTCTACTAGTGGCTTCAAGTGATTGTTCACAACACATTTCTGAATAATGGCTTCAATTTCACTAGGGGTTATCAGAAAAGGCGACAGCAGGTTTTTACCTGCCATCATGATTGCATTGAGTAATTCCTTGTATTCCAGAAGGAAATTACTTGTTTCTATGAGCAGTTGCTCCATCATTTCTGTTTGATGGATTCTAGCAATTTCTGATGAAACATTATGGAGTGCACTATTCACAAATTCTTTCAGCACTGTGATCATTTTCTGATTTTGATTGACATTTCCTATTACTTTATTATAGACAGTGCCCTGCTCAGAAGCCCAATTTTCAAGTTGTGCCATTCTTTCCTTTAGCCTTTCAACATTACCATCGGTCGCCACTCCAAAGAGATTGTGTAAAGCGACGCCTATAAAGGGTATGAGTGATCGCTTTACTACTTTCCTTGGCATAACACTATCAATGTCACTCTGCAACTTGGAGAGCATGTCGTACAAATTTCTATCTTGGACACTGTGTAATCCTGCCTGTATCTGATTGCTCAGCTGGACTAACTGCTCTCTCTGATCGATAATGGACTCCGTCCGGATCTTAACAATGGCTAGGTCCTGTATCATCTTAACCTTGCCATGTTCCTTGATGATGGCTCCCTTCCTTAGTTGTACAAGTGAGTTCACAATTTGACTCACTGCCAACCACCAAACAATCCATTTGCTGAAATAATGTTATTAAGCAGTAAAAATCTTATCAACTACATTTGTTTACCATTGCACTTGCCATTACCTTCTTCTCAAATTATACCTTGGGGTCATTGAAGATTCTATTTTATTATCTATCTTATCTTTATTAGACAAATCTTTCAACTGGGTAGACGACCAAGGTTCTGAATGAACTACTTTAATGTGGTTCCAATGTACAATAGATTCTTTCAAGGTAATTTCATGCATTAACTTGAATTTATTCAACTTCAAAACTTCTAAAACTCTATATGGACCTCGAAATTTTGGTGATACTTTAATATTAGGTCCTTCAAGAACATGATTGAGTACATAAACTTGTTGTCCTACCTTTAACGAGGGTATGGTGGATCTGTTATTGTAATACTTACTAGATTTTTTATGTAACTCCTTTAATCTAGCCCTGGTGACTTTAACAGTCTCATACGTACGTCTTGTCTTCCAAGCAATATAGTCCTCGTAGTTGTACGTACGTCTGGGTGGTGTGGCATCATCCAAAAGTGAATTTGGCATTCTCTTTTGGTAGCCATACAATAGGAAATGAGGAGTTTCTCCTATTGATTCATTTACTGTGTTGTTTAGAGTAAATTGTATGTCTTCGAGAGTCAAGTCCCAGTCTTCAGTGTTTGGGGTTACCAATGTTTTCAGAACATCCTTTATTTTGCGATTTGTTCTTTCTACTGCTCCATTTGAGCTTGGCTTATATGCTGTTATTTGACATTTCTGTATCTCATAAAAGTCACACAGTTTCTTTAGAATGTCACTAGTAAATTCAGCAGCATTGTCTGAGAGCAAAACTTGAGGACATGAATGTCTGGTTATGATTCTAGACTTAAAGGCTTCTGCCACCGTTGATGCTTCTCTGTTTCTGGTTGGAACAATTTCTACGTATCTGGTCAAATAGTCAATGAAAACTAAAATCTGTTTATTTCCTCTGATGGTGTTCGGGAATGGACCTAAGAAATCCATTGTGACTACTTGAAAAGGATTTAATTCTGAAGGATACATTTCCAGAGGAGCCTTGACGTTGACATTCCCCTTATGTACATTACATATGGTACAGTTCTGAACAAATCGACTAGCATCTTCACTACATCGAGGCCAAAAATAGTTTCTAGTGATTGTTCTACATGTTTTCTTAATTCCAGGATGTCCTGATAACTTGTATGAATGGGTTAGTTCTAAGACGTCCTGTGTATTAGTGTATTAGGAATGTACAAACGTGAACAAGCATTTGGTTCGTCTGAAGTTTTGTACAATAATCCATCTATCAATTGAAACTCTGAATTTTCCTCACCTTGCAAGAGGTTACCAATTACTTCCCTTATTCTAGAATCCTTTTGTTGTTCCTGACGAACTTTGTCTAAATCTAGGTCTGTGATTTGACAACTGAAGGCGAAATTATGAGTGGTAATTTGTTTCTCGTTCTCTTCTTGTGATCTAGATAAGGCGTCAGCTAATGTGTTATATCTACCAGGTATGTATCTAAATTCTGGGGCAAATTCTAATACGCTAACGAACCATCTATTGAACTTCATATTATTGGTAAAAGCCCTTTTCTTGAAAAGATCACAAATGGGTTTATGATCTGTAAGAACATTAATTTTATGTCCTAGCAAAATGTGTCTAAATTTCTGTAATCCCCAGACTAAGGCCAACATTCCCTTTCTGTTGTACTGTAATTTCTTTCAGCTGCATTCAAAACTCTACTGGCATAGTATACAGTCCTCATCCTTGTTTTATCCTTTTGCATCAAGACGGCACCTAGTCCTGTACTTGAAGCATCACAGGCTAAGTAGAATTCCTTCTCGAAGTCTGGATAAACTAGGATAGGATCTGTTATCAACATATCCTTTAGTGTTTTGAACGCTGTTTCCTGTTCATCTTTCCACTCATAGTTAGCATCTTTCCTAGTTAACTCAGTTAATGGTTTTGCTATGGTAGCAAATCCCTTTATGAAAGGTCGATAATATCCTACCATACCTAGGAATCTTCTTAGTGCCTTCAAATTTCTTGGGGCTGGATAGTCCACAATAGCCTTAATCTTTCCTTCTTGCATTTTCAAACCATGTTCACTGATAACATGTCCTAGATATTCTAGAGATTTCTTCAGAAACTGACATTTCTTAATTTTTACCTTTAAACCGGCCTTTCTGAGCCTATCTAATACTAATTCTATTGTCTTGAAATGACTCTCTACATCCTTACTAGCAATTATTACATCATCAAGATAAACCGATACGTCTTCAACATCTCCCAAGATTTGCAGCATTAAACGTACAAACGTTAAAGGAGCTGAAGTAAGACCAAACGGCATTACCTCAAATTGCAAATGTTCTTTATGAGTACTGAATGCCGTGAGATGCTTGGATTCTTCATCAAGAGGAACTTCCCAATATCCACTTAGTAGATCGAGGCTAGAAAAAACCTTGGCACCTCCTAATTGAGCTAACATGTCATTAATGACTGGCATTGGCATTCGACCAGGGACGGTGTGGGAATTCAATTTCCGGTAATCAATTACCATCCTCCAATTACCGCCTTTCTTTGGAACTAGCAGTAAAGGTGAATTATAAGGTGACTTAGAAGGAATTACGACTCCATCTTCCTTCATCTCTTCAACCATCTCGTCTACGATGGGTCTTTGACTTATTGGAAGTTTGTAGTTAGGTATATAAAAGGGTCTAGCACCTTCTTCTATGACTATTTTGTGCTGCAGGACATCTGTCCTTCCTAACTTATCTCCTGTTACTGCTACAACACTCTTATATTTCTCTAATATCTGTATTAACCTGTCCCTACAATGAGGAAAATCTGTATTATTTACTTCCCTTCTAATTTAACTCTTGTGTCAGCTACAGAGACAAATGCTTTTTCACTTATGGTTAGTAAAGGGTTAGTAATCACAATTCCCTTACAGAATTCTATGCCGGCATGCAATTCTAGTCTCTTGTCAGAATAATTATACACATAAGTCGTGCAATTTCCACCATTAAGTCTTACTAGGAATTGTCCATTTTCACAAAGTCTGGTAAGTCTTCATTAACTAATAACACATCTGTATCACCTAGGTTTTTATCTGTTACAATTCTAAGACAAACCTTTGTCAGACCTTGTGGATGCAGTATAACGCTATTGTTTAATTTAAATTTTACAAGATTATCATCGGTAGTACTAACTAAGCAGATTTCTTCTGCATTCTGTACATCGGCAGTGTAACAGACATCAGTAGCATCTGAACTTTCATCTGGTGGTATCACAGAACTTATCTCTGTCATTTTCAGGTTGCCTAACAGCAACACCTCATTGAGATACTTCTCTTCCGTATCTTCTCTTATTATTAGTGACTACCTTCTATTAGCGTGTCAGGATCGTCAGGTTGGGAAAAAGAACTAAGTTCTTCGGAGGTATCTAATTGTTGTGCAGTTGCGTCATCAGGTTCATACCTGCTATCTGAGAATTCCTCCTGAGTGACTTCTAGGCTTTGAAAAGCAGTTTGTCTATCTTCTCCTATTTCTTCTATCATTGAATTTCTACACACTCCTACCCGGGTTAGCATTAAATTCCATTTCTATCTGTTGGATGTCTACTTCTTCAGATGAGGCTGTCTCAGGTAAAGTGATCAAGTTTATCTGAAACTGTTCCTCTTCTTCTTCAAGAGAGCAAACATTTCCTCTATCAATTTCCTTGATAGTTATTCTTCCATTGCTACAATCTAGTGTAATTCCACATCTTTTCATAGCCTGGAAGGAAAATAGAGCTTGAGCTGGAAAATATTTCTCTTCCAACACCACAAACTCTTCCCTGTATTTCTTATTTAGAATTTCTATCTCTAAATTGACATTGCCTATAGCCCTTATTTGCTTTCCAGCGATCCCCTTTATGGTCCTATAGGATTTTCTCATTTGGGAAAGCTCACAACCTATATGTTTTGTTAAAGTGCCTTTATCTATGATACTTACAGTACTGCCTGTATCCAACAATATGGAACTCAGTACACCTTCTAAGTGTACTTGTATGATAGGCAACTCTTCCTGACACGTATTAAAATTCTTTACAGAAAACACTATTTCATTACTTCGAGTAATGTTTGTTGGGGATACATCCTTATTCAATGTCACTATTTCTTTCTGTAAGGATGGACCTTTCTGCTGCGCTCTCTGTGATTGTCACTGAGAATCCCCTTGATTTGGGTTACTGGGGGAGGTATTCTGATTATTAGGCTGAGTATTGTGGTTATTTTGAGACCCCTGAGAATTTCCCTGTTTGTTGTACCAACAGTTCTGGATTAAATGTCCTATCTTATTGCAATTCGAACACCATTTGTTTCTTCTACAATTCTGTGTTGTATGGTTGGAATAACCACAATTTCCACAATTTAGTCTTTGCCTATTTGACTGTGGCCTATTATTCCCTGAATTTTGGCCTTGACTAGCTCCCCTCTGTCCAGGAGTCCTGTTATTTCCACTGTTATTTCCATTAGTTCCAGTGGTATTCCCATTGTTACCTCTATTTGGCGGCCTACCTTGATTGTTTCTGTTTGATTGATTAAATCTCCTATTGTTGTTCCCACCATTTCTATCAAACGAATTTCTGTTTCCCTGATGCCTAGACCTAGCTTGCCCTGATTGGTTTCTACTGGACTGATTGCTATTATTTCTTGGGCTTCCACTAGCTACGGTTCCCGTAAAATCTGCACTACTACTTGATGAATTCTGTTTTACTTTCCTTTCTATGTACATCAAGGTTTGTACAATTCCATCATTTGGCTTCCTATCACAGTACTTCTTTAAGGCTACTCTTTCTTCCTTACCCAAAGCATCGTAGATTGGTCCTAATGACATATATCTAAGTACCTTGGATATACTAGCTAAATCTGTTTCATCATCATCAAATTCATCCTTCCTTCCAACAACAATTCCTACAGCTTTCATATCTGTCGTCACTCTATCTATAGCTTCTTCTACTCTAGTGGCTAAAACTAAGTGATTACCCTCATATTTCTGATGATGGAAAGTTCCTATGTTGTACCATGGATCTTTCTGTGCTTCTGGTTGCCAAAACTGTAAGCACTGTTTCTTGAATTCGTTAAACAGAGTAATTTTCCTAAAAAGTACTGAATGAAGAACTGTATGTGCATCACCATGTTCCATACTAACATACAAGAGTGCTTCATCTATTTTCTTTCTCTCATCTGTGATACCAGCAGCTGAAATTCTGCTTTCTGTGTCTGCCAACCATCGATTTACACCATATTCTTCTAATCTACTTTTATCTACATTACTTGGGTCTACCGTTCCACAAAATCTAGTGGCTTGGGTGATTACTGCGGCTTGCGCCATGGTATAGCCTCTAGGTACAATCGAATTTATTGGGTTAGTGGTTACAACTGAAGTGTTAGGCGCACTCGGTAAACTAAGTGGGGGACCCTGACTATGAGAACGTCTGGGTCTAGTATTACTAGGATCAATTTGTCTAGAAAGTCGTTCAGGTACAGGTCTTAGGTTATATGGAGTCTGGTCTTCGCCTCTTGTCTGTTGCAGTCGGGAAATTACTTCATCCAAAGAGTCATTCATATTAACTCATAAAATATTCAATGATTCCAAGAATGAAAAATTGAATAAAAAATAAATTTGAGAAGCAGGTACTTACTTCAGTTTCATGTTTGCTGAATTGTGACTGTATCCCACTATTGCAAAAATTCAAATTTTTCCTAACTCATTCCTTCATAGGACTCTCTCACAATCTGAAAAAGTCTGATATTAGTTTTGGACATTACAATTGTTTGGGTTCCACTGCAAAATGCTGCGCCAAGTGTATAACAATAAAAATTTATTATGATAGAATAATTTAAACAGAATTGTCTCTTTCACCAAGTGAACGAAATTTTCTATTTCGTAAAAAAACTAAATATGAGAAAAAAAAATTATTTCCTTCGTACAACAATAAGGAAATATTATTCAGAATATTATTCAAAGGAAAAATAATTTACTTAAATCATTTATGTTTAAAAAAAAATTATTTGCGCACTGTAGGGAAAAATAATTATATAAAAATTTCACGCACACAAAAAATTTAATTCACAGAGAAAAAAATTCTCTTGATAATTCCCCGATACTAGGAATGAATGTTTACTATTCAATTAGCTTCGTGTCGCCTTGCACTTGAAGATCGCGCTGATTGCACTTGAGCGCAATTTGTCGTTAGCATCCAGCGATAATTCGGCACAGCTCGGCCGACTTCCAGTCCGTACTCGCTGAATTTATCGAAAAAAAAAAATTTGGAATCCCTTCCAAATTGTTATTATCGATAGTGGAAATATACCAGTCACCCGTGTCTCTTCTCCTGTTGATTGACGACGGTTATCAACGGGTCATTGGCTTCTAAACTGTTATCGCCGTTCCGATTGCTTCACTCTCTTTCGTCGCCGTCTTCCGCTCTCATTCGTCGCCGTCGTCGTCACTGCTCTGCTACCGCTACCTTTCGCTAAGTCTCCTTTTAGCGACCAAAAATTTTGGGAATTTCGTGTGTTTAAGTCCGTACACGATAGAAAAGTTCACTGAACTGACGTAGATATTAGCGACTTTCATACGTCCGCCAACACTGTTTGTTTTCGTCTTCTCCACTGCTGCGATCGGCGAAGTTTAGGGCGAGTTGCTGATTCTTTCTTTCGTAAATTTCGTTATACTTCTTATAAAAATCACCGCTGATCTATGCCGTGATTATTATTATTGTTCTTATTATGGTCATATATAATTATTAAACTGAATTTCTTGTTGATCTTATGCAAACGTTCGGAAACTTCAAACTGACAGAGATTTACCGCTGTCAATTTTTCACTCCGTTCGACACATAAAGTTTCACTGCTTCGTAGAATATTTCGTTCTGCTTCGTTCCCCTCTGCTACCTTCTAATGCTGTGTTGGTGTTTCTAGTGCTGAAGACTGTCTTGAAATTATTTGCGCTGTTAAATTGAGAGTTAGTTATTAGCGCAGTCACTGCTCACTCTCTGTAAATTTCTCGAGGGCCGTGAACATTTATTGTTTTTCAAATGTGGGCTGGGCAAAATCCATCCCACTGCCACCACCAATTTTTTGTTGCGCATATGCACTTTTTTTGTTGTGGTATGTTGCTCCAATATGAATGTCTCTGCTTCCTTTTACTGTGTTGATGTTCTGTTAACGTCGAGAATTCCGTTAAGTTATAGGTTGAAACTTGTCTAAATAATTCTTCTCCCACTTGGTTTTCTTGTCTTTTCAGGGGGTTTAATGGAGTCGCCGGGCACTTTTAAGTTTTTATTCTTATAACACTAATCATTTCACACGGCCAGCCACACTGGACTTAGAAATTTTTCTGATGTCAGAGAGGAGAGCGACACAGATCTTATCCTAAAGGGATTTCAAGTAACTCTAACTAAAAATTGATCAGAATGAACTCTGGACCTATGTTGAATAAAACTCCGCCTCTTTGAGGACGTTTAGTCTAATCTTAATGGTTCAATTTAACTCCCACTTTTGGCAAGGACAAATCAGGTCAATTTTGCTGACCTTTTCATTTATAGTTATTCTTCTAGCTCCTCCTTCCTTTCCCACATCTTGGAGGTTTGTTGTGGTTACACTTCAATTTACTTGGTCTCATGGCTCATCATTTTAAACTATCAACATCGTCTCTCTCTCTTCTCTCTCTCTCTCTCTCTCTCTCTCTCTCTCTCTCTCTATCTCTCTCTCTAACAATCCCGATCAGTGAATTTCATACTTATTCACTGTAGAAATATTTTTTTAAATTCACTGCATAACATCAATGCTGGGGATGAAAAATTATGGGAGTGCACTATGTCCCTTGCGCAGACTGTAAAAATGTCTATATGGGGGAATCTGAAAGATCTGTTGATGAGCCATTGAGGGAACATAATAAGCAATAAGGATGGGAGATGTTAATAATGCTTCATTTCATAATGCTTCATTCATGCACTTATCATCAACTAACCGTAGTGTCGATTGGCAGAATAGTAAATTGTTATTTAAAACAAACCTAAATGAAGGTAACTACAAGTTTGACAGTTTGTTGTCCTGTTATGTTATTCAAGCAGCCAACCTCAACAATATTGTCAGGTCATTGAGTATTTAACTTCTGCTTATAGTGGCGGTTCGGTAAAGACCCAAGGTGGCTATTAATGTATTTTTTCTTACTTAGCATTTGTAACTTTCCCTTGTTTATTTTATCAATCTATAATCACCTGAAGAGGAGACCAGTTGGTCTTGAAACTGTTGTGAATTTGAACGTTTTAGTTTATTTCCTAAATACAACGGGAAGTTTTTATTTATTCTATATGGCATTTACACACAAGTGTGTTTATTATATATTATTTATACATACACACATACACATATATATATATATATATATATATATATATATATATATATATATATATATATATATATATATATATATATATATATATCATCAGGATTTTGATAAGATGGAATAGCAACATGAATCTATTAGATATCCAAATCTACTTGCCTGCGTATCATTTGATTTGGCTTCTTTAGTCTTTCACTAAATTCCAAATCAGTAGAACCACTACTTGGATTGCATTGTTCCTGAATGCTTAAGAGAATCATCATCTTTTATCCTTTTTGCGACTGATGTTATTTCGTTCCTCTGTGAATACTTTGTCGTCGTTACTTCTATTCTCTCATATTTTCTCTCGGCTCCGACCTCTCTACATAAACGTCTGAAGAGACGAGAAGAGGGAGGAGATTTAAGAGGAAGGAAACGGTAAAGAAATTGGTTGAAAAGCTGATTCATCGCTTTAGATATCTTTATTATTATTATTATTATTATTATTATTATTATTATTATTATTATTATTATTATTATTATTATTATTATTATTATTTGAAGGTAGCAGACCCTCTTTCAAGCATGTTTTGTTAAAGAGGATGGCAGCATCATTGGAATTGATTTTATATATGGTCTTCTCAGTTCTTCTTATTATTTTCTTCTCGTCAGGGCTGATATTTGCTAATAACTGGCCGATGTTCACAGTCTGGATAAGGAATTGGTTTCTTGAATTATTAATTATTATATTGCATAGAAGAAGTGGGAGTTAAAGGGAGCGTTTGACCACCGTAGAGTTTCAGGAAATCAGGATTTCTCCTCCCTGGATTTTAAGAACGAGATCCTTAAACAGGACTCGGACCTTTATATGGTTAGCTATGATGTCGAGTCGTTATTTACTAATGTCCCTGTTGAGGAAACTACCGCATGGAAAGCGAAACAATGGCTTGGCTGACCATCAGATAGCGATAATTTCAACTTCCTTCGTATTTGACTGACAGGAGGCAAACGAGCTTGACAGTTCTGTCTAATTGCTTATTAGGAATACAATAGATATATTCACCAGCAATTAACTAGTATGCCTTTGGACGATACTTGGAATACTAAACAGAAATGTCAAAACAAAAGATCTGTGAAATGCTTCCGACCGACGCGCGTCGGTGTAAATAGAGTTCCAAGTTGATGACATTAGCTACGTTCCAGCTCAACTGTAAATGCTTTGGCTTATTGAACTTAACGAACTGAGGTACATTTAGGAATCCATAATTTTGAAGTAAGCGAAGGGTGTCGAATTGTATGTATGTGTGCTGCAAATGTGTCTCAGTAGGATTTTCACTCCAAACCACTGATTCCTATATTAAAGTTGTTAACCAGTAATCCGGCACTGAAAAAAATTTTAATTCAAAATTAGAATGTTAAAAATTTTTTGCATATTCAAAATTACAAATGTTAGGTTTTCAATACATAATTTTTTTTTTATATGCATATTATTTTCTTTAGCAAAATATAAAAATAAAATTGCATGTTATTTTCTAGTTAAGATAATAATAATAATAATAATAATGTTTTTTGAGGACGGCAAATGTTCAGGACGCCAAATGTTCATACGCCACGACGCCAAATGGCACCTTTTCCCCTACCCAAGAGTTTAAGGAAAAAATACTGGCTCAAGATTCTGACCTTTTTATGGTAAGTTTGGACGTTGAATCTTTATTTACCAACGTCCCTGTGAAAGAAACTATCCAGGTTATTTTAAGTAAGATTTTTACTGATGAGAATATTCTATTTCATGGTTTTAAGATTAGATAATTTTAGGAAATTGTTATACCTGGCGGTGCAAGACACTGCCTTTGTTTTTAATGGGAGTGCTTATTCTCAAATTGACGGAATGGCAATGGGCAGTCTTTTGGGCCCAGTCTTTGCTAATATTTTTATGTGTTACCTAGAAGAGCAGCTGCTGGACAATTGCCCTCTGGCCTATCACCCACTTGTTTTACAGTCGTTACGTGGACGATGCCTTCATTTTATTCAGAAACAAAGATCAAGTAGATACTTCCCTACAGTTTGCCAATAATGTTCACGGTAACATAAAATTTACCATTGATTATGAAAAGGAAAATAGATAAACATTTTTAGATATTTATGTTTCACGTAATACTTAAGGATTTTTTACATCTGTTTTTAGGAAAAGGACATTTACCGGCTTAGGTACTAATTTTTGTAGTTGTTGTTGTTTTAATTTTAAGTTAAATTCTCTTAATACCCTCTTCCACAGGGCCTTTACTTTAACGTCGAGCTGGGCGGATTTTCATAAGGAAGTTATGTTTTTACAAAAATATTTTTTAGACAGTTATTTTCCAAACAAACTGATTTTTAAACATTTGAATAAGTTCCTTAATGGTAAAATACCCAAAGTTAACCTCCCTACTGTTCCTAGGAAACCATTTTATGCCAGTCTTCCTTTTATTCAAAATGATTCTTTCTTTAACAAAATTAAACAACTAATACATCAACATGCCCCTGCCCTAAAATGCCAGCTAATAACGACAAATCCCCTGACAATCGGGTCAATCTTTAAATATAAAGATAAACTTGATCCCCTATTGGCATCAAATGGGGTCTATTTATTTACTTGTCCCTGATGTAATCAGGGAAAATATGTTGGACCCTCAGTGTCGCAGGCTCCTCAAAGTTCGCAATGATTGCCACAGGGGTGTGAGCTATCGCACTGGAGTTCGGTTGGCGTCTCCAGAAGACTCTAATATTCGGAACCATGCCTATGAATGTAAATTTAACATCCAATATGAGCAATTCAAAATTCTTACCAGGGCCTCTTCTCCTCAACAGCTTGCGATCTATGAATCACTTTTTATTAAACAAGGAGTTCCAGAGTTAAACAGTCAAACGACCTCCACCCTCTCTTCTCTTCTCTTCTTAGCATGAGCTTACTTTTAACCTATGTATCTTGTGACTATCACTCGTTTCCCTCCTATTCCTTGAGAGGTACTTACCATTTCCCTTCTAGTTTTTTAATTTCTTTTTAATTAAATTAACTTTTATAATTAATTAGTCGAGTCGATTTTATATTATTTAATGTTTCTATGTTCCATCCTGATGATGAGGCTTGGCCTCGAAACGTTGTCAAATAAATGATGAAATGCTGCAAGACGTTTCCTTCTAGTGCCTTTTGCTATATATATGTACATATATTATATATATATATATATATATATATATATATATATATATATATATATATATATATATATATATATATATATATATATAGTTCATATCTAGAATATTAGTGCACATTTTTCAAACTAAGTTCATAGTTTTCATGTTATATGTCTCCTGTCATAATATATATCTTTCGGTGATCTCCTGTCCTCCCATATCAGAACTAGCTAAGAGACGATGTCCCACCCACAGATCCATAAGAAGTGAAATCGCTATATAAGCCCCTTCAAACATATAACGAAGGGAATGTCTACAGCAAATCCCTTTATGGACCATTTCCGACTCTGAGAGGCAGAAGGGCCCTTGATGTAGGGCACTGAAGTGTCTCGTACTATGCAGTCCTTTGGTTAATACCCCATTCGAGTTTCAAGATTATTATTATTATTATTATTTTGTTGCATGATAGCAAGTTTGGACTCTCTCTCTCTCTCTCTCTCTCTCTCTCTCTCTCTCTCTCTCTCTCTCTCTCTCTCTCTCTCTCTCCTTGAAGCAGTAAAAAGAATAAAAACATAACACCTCAGCTTCTTCCGTCTTTGAGTATTCCATAAGGATATTTAAACCTTCTATTTTTAAGCTCAATTCATATATATATATATATATATATATATATATATATATATATATATATATATATATATATATATATATATATATATATATATATATATATATATATATATATATATATATATATATATATATATATATATAATCATCACCATCACCATCACCATGGCTTGGGCATTTCTCCAGGGGCTGGATCTCCACATCAAACCTAGAATCACAAAATATAGGTAAAATATTTTGTAAGGTCTCTCGTCTAGACGACAAATTTTATGGGTCATTTTTTTCGTGAGGAGGGAGGGAGGGAGTTTGTTTAGTCATCCGTTTGTGTTCCCCCTGACATAAGGGACTTTTTTTCGCGTTTCCCCTGACATGAAGGACATTTTTATTTGCCTTTCTTCTGACATAAGGACATTTTTGTTTGTGTTTCCCCTGACATAAAGGACATTTTTTGTGGTGTTTCTCCTGACATAAACGACATTTCTGTTTGTGTTTCCTCTGACATAAAGAACATTTTTGTGCTTCCCCTGACATGGTGGACTTTTTTTGTTTGTGTTTTCCCTGACATAAATGACATTTTTTGTTTCCCCTTGAAAGGACATTTTTGTTTGTTTCCCCTGACTTAAACAGCATTTTGGTGTTTCCCCCTGACATAGTGGACTTTTTTTTTCCCCTGACATAAATGACATTTTTATTTGTTTCCCGTGACATGAAGGACATTTTTGTATTTTTCCTTCGACATAAAGGACATTTTTGTTTGTGTTTCCCCTGACATAAAGAACGTTTTTGTGTTTCCCCTGACATAAAGGACATCTTTGTGTTTCCCCTGACATAATGGACTGTTTTGTTTGTGTTTACCCTGATATAAAGAACATTTTTGTTTCCCTTTACATAAAGGATATTTTTGTTTGTGTTTCCCCTGACATAAAGGACATTTTTGTTTGTTTCCCTTTACATAAAGTACATTTTTGCTTGTTGTCCGTGACATAAAGGACATTTTTGTTTGTTTCCCTGTACATAAAGGACATTTTTGTTTGTTTCCCTGTACGTAAAGGACATTTTTGTTTGTTTCCCTGTACGTAAAGGACATTTTTGTTTGTTTCCCTGTACATAAAGGACATTTTTGTTTGTTTCCCTGTACGTAAAGGACATTTTTGTTTGTTTCCCTGTACATAAAGGACATTTTTGTTTGTTTCCTGTACATAAAAAGGACATTTTTGTTTGTTTCCCTGTACATAAAGGACATTTTTGTTTGTTTCCCTGTACATAAAGGACATTTTGTTTGTTTCCCTGTACGTAAGGACATTTTTGTTTGTTTCCCTGTATGTAAAGGACATTTTTGTTTGTTTCCTGTACATAAAGGACATTTTTGTTTGTTTCCCTGTACATAAAGGACATTTTTGTTTGTTTCCCTGTACATAAAGGACATTTTGTTTGTTTCCCTGTAGATAAAGGACATTTTTGTTTGTTTTCCTGTACATAAGGACATTTTTGTTTGTTTCCCTGTACATAAAGGACATTTTGTTTGTTTCCCTGCACATAAAGGACATTTTTGTTTGTTTCCCTGTACATAAAGGACATTTTTGTTTGTTTCCCTGTACATAAAGGACATTTTTGTTTGTTTCCCTGTACATAAAGGACATTTTTGTTTGTTTCCCTGTAGATAAAGGACATTTTTGTTTGTTTCCCTGTACATAAAGGACATTTTTGTTTGTTTCCCTGTACATAAAGGACATTTTTGTTTGTTTCCCTGTAAATAAAGGACATTTTTGTTTTTTTTCCCTGTACATAAAGGACATTTTTGTTTTTTTTTTCCTGTACATAAAGGACATTTTTGTTTGTTTCCCTGTACACAAAGGACATTTTTGTTTGTTTCCCTGTACATAAAGGACATTTTTGTTTGTTTCCCTGTACATAAAGGACATTTTTGTTTGTTTCCCTGTACATAAAAACATTTTTGTTGTTTCCCTGTGGACATTTTTGTTTGTTTCCGTAGATAAAGGACATTTTTGTTTTTTCCCTGTACATAAAGGACATTTTTGTTTGTTTCCCTGTACATAAAGGACATTTTTGTTTGTTTCCCTGTACATAAAGGACATTTTGTTTTTTTTTGTACATAAAGGACATTTTTATTTGTTTCCCTGTTACATAAAGGACATTTTGTTTGTTTCCTTGGACATTTTTTTTTTTTCCTGTACAAAGGACATTTTTGTTTGTTTCCCTGTACATAAAGGACATTTTTGTTTGTTTCCTTTACATAAAGGACATTTTTGTTTGTTTCCCTGTACATAAAGGACATTTTTGTTTGTTTCCCTGTTTACATAAAGGACATTTTTGTTTGTTTCCCTGTACATAAAGGACATTTTGTTTGTTTCCTGTTATAAAACATTTTTTGTTTCCCTGTTAAAGGACATTTTTGTTTGTTTCCCTGTACATAAAGGACATTTTTGTTTGTTTGTACATAAAGGACATTTTGTTTTTTTCCTGTACATAAAGGACATTTTTGTTTTGTTTCCTGTACATAAAGGACATTCTCTGTACATAAGGACATTTTTGTTTGTTTCCTGTACATAAAGGACATTTTGTTTGTTTCCCTGTACATAAAGGACATTTTTGTTTGTTTCCCTGTACATAAAGGACATTTTTGTTTTTTTTCCTGTGCATAAAGGACATTTTTGTTTGTTTTTTCCTGTACATAAAGGACATTTTTGTTTGTTTCCCTGTACATAAGGACATTTTTGTTTGTTTCCCTTACATAAAGGACATTTTGTTTGTTTCCCTGTACATAAAGGACATTTTTGTTTGTTTCTTACATAAAGGACATTTTTGTTTGTTTCCTGTAAATAAAGGACATTTTTGTTTTTTTCCCTGTACAAAAGGACATTTTTGTTTGTTTCCTGTAAAAAAGGACATTTTTGTTTGTTTCCCTGTACATAAAGGACATTTTTGTTTGTTTCCATAAAGGACATTTTGTTTGTTTCCCTGTAGATAAAGGACATTTTGTTTTTTTTTTAATTTCCTGTATAAAGGACATTTTTGTTTGTTTCCCTGTACATAAAGGACATTTTTGTTTGTTTCCCTGTACATAAAGGACATTTTTGTTTGTTTCCCTGTACATAAAGGACATTTTGTTTGTTTCCCTGGACATTTTTGTTTTTTTTTATTTGACCTTTAAAGGACATTTTTTTTGTTTCCCTGTACATAAAGGACATTTTTTGTTTGTTTCTGTAGATAAAGGACATTTTTGTTTGTTTCCTGTACATAAAGGACATTTTTGTTTGTTTTAAAGGACATTTTTATTTGTTTCCTGAGGTTTATTGTCTGTGTTTCAATTTAAAGAAAATTTTTTATTTCACCTGAATTTCATTTTTTTTTTCCTCGTTCTCATTTCTGTCTGTTTCTCCTGTTATAAAGGACATTTTTATTTATGTTTACCTTGATACAAGACTTTTTTTGTGTTTCCCCTGACATAAAGGATATTATTGTTTCATTCCTTATAGAGATTGCGCTACATCTGTCTTTTGACATTTGCCTTTGCCTTGAAGAGCTGTTTACAGTAAGCAGATCGCCATTTATAACGGAGCTGAGTTAATTTAGTAAGGTTATAAAATTATATTAACTCTCTCTCTCTCTCTCTCTCTCTCTCTCTCTCTCTCTCTCTCTCTCTCTCTCTCTCTCTCTCCTTTGTGAGTAAACTACATAGGATTAAGATGGAAAACTCATCACTTACACGAGCCATTAGCAATTTCTTCTGTTAGACCATCACTTCGGAGACAAACTACTACACACAAAGTAAAATGTCTAACGATCCATTTGTGTACCTACTTTGAAATTACTTGGTGTGTGGTAGTTTGTTTACATTTCACTTTCACTTTCGATTTTTTTAATTTCGTAGTTTTGTGATTAATTTTTAGTTTGTATTTGCTATTCTTTTTATGTTTTGGTTAGCTTTTTACCTAAGGTTTTAGTAGACATTTTATTGTGATTTCGGTGATTCTCATCCTTGTCATTTTTTCAGCCTGATGAGGTTTTATGCCTCGAAAGCTCGTGTAATAAAGACTGTTCTACCTGGCCTTAGCAAAACTGTTTATCAAGCTAAGATTTCCAAGTAGCTATTACTGGGATTGCATATATATATATATATATATATATATATATATATATATATATATATATATATATATATATATATATATTTGTTAAGTACTCTGTTGTCCTGATAAGATAATCTGTCAAAAAGCTTGTTTTTCCACTTTAAAGTTCGAATAACATTTCCAGGAACTTTCTGGGCCTTCCCAAAAAAATTGCCCTTACTGCAACAGGTTGCAAGCTAAAGAGTAAGATTTACGAGCAGTATAGACAAAATACACTTTATTGAGGGGGTAATTAAAAACTAGAACGTAAATGCCTAGATTTATTACAATAAATTATTTGCACACGTCCTCGAATTATTGGCTGAGGGCACGAACACATTCACCTACAACTCCCACTCAAACTCAGTTAACCTTCACATAAACGATAGTAAGAGGTAAAAGTGCTGAGGAGAAGGGAGAAAAAAACAACTTCCTCACTACTTCAGTAATAAGTGGGAGATGAAAGAAAGAGCAAAGACCTTAACCTAACTCAACACAATACCTACAGTAATATGCTGTTACATAGATACGTTCCCCGCACTGGAAAAAAACAAGATAATAATCTCCACACTAAAGCAGTTTATCAAATGAGTGATAGTTTCGATGGCACTTAAATGTGTTGGTCATCCCAGGACACTAATGCTCAATCATAAGGAATGAGTCTATTTTGGATACAAAGAAGGCACAGAATCAATGCTTACTCTTCATGTCTAAAAGTCCTACTAACGGCCCTCAGAAGATCTCGAGTCAACGACTGTTCACAGGAAGATTCTGGAGATGCCACCATAACAATAGACCGAGAGCTCAGGATGTGGGCAATGACGATGGTCTCAGTACACCTGAGAGCACGAGAGCACACCCATAGGTTTCAAAGGGGGACAAGTGTGTGCATCCAGGAACCCTGATGCAACAGCAGCAGACAAGCCCACTTGAAGCAAGAAGTCCATCCAAATATAGCAGAGGAAATGTTGCAAGGTGGTGAAGGCCACACTGAACAAAAAGCATGTAAAAAGACAAGATCTCTTAACAGTCCAACGTGGCTCTTGTCAATCCAGACAAAACCAATGAAACACTCGCCTCTTAACAGTCTAACTTGTCAGGGGCTGAAGACCAAAATTAAAAAAAACACCATCGGTGGGACATGAAAACAAAAGAAAACTTGTCATGGGCAGAATTCGACCAATTAAACACTGAAATAATTGATAAACTTTTACTTTAAAGGGAGCCACGAGATAAAAACAAAACAAACTCTGACAATAATATATATATCAAATGAACTAATGAAACATTGAACAGTAATTGATAAACAGATGTTTACTTTAAATATATATATAGATAAAAAATATATATATAATATAATATATATATATATATATATATATATATATATATATATATATATATATATATATATATATAAATATATATATATATATATATATACAGTTTATATGTATCTGTATATATATATATAAAAATGGATGTATATGTGTATGTTCTACATGCACTTTGAAATGCACTGAGCAGTTTCGAAAGAACACTGTGGGGGTAAGACATCACTGACACCAAAGGGGCCGTTGTGGGGAGGGGTGAAATGTAAAAATTACAGGAAATGACTGGGATTAGTGTCTAATCCATAGTTTTCAAGGTTGCTGAGATGAATAGTGACGCTCCTGATGCCATTTAAGTCCAAGTTCAGCCCAATAGGGAGGGACGTGGGAAGGGGTGACATGTAAAAATAACTGAAAACGACAAATATTAGTGTCTAATCCATAGTTTTCGAGGTCGCTGAGATTAATAGTGATACTCCCAATGCCCTTCAACTCCAAGTTCAGCCCTGATAGGAAGTGGGGGTGAGAAGGGTTGGGAAGATGGTGGCATAAAAATAGTTTTCGAGGTCCATGAGGATAGGGACACTCCTGATGCCCTTTAAGTCCAGTTCAGCCCTGATAGGAAGGAGGGTTAGAAGGGGGTGGGAAGGAGGCGACGTGAAAATAACCGAAATGACAGATTTTAGTGTCTAATCCTTAGTTTTCGATGTTGCTAAGATGAATAGTGACACTCCCAATGCCCTTCAGTTCCAAGTTCAGCCCTGATAGGAAGGTGGGGTGGGAAGGGGGAGACTTGTAAAATAACCGAAACGACAGATATTAGAGTCTAACCCATAGTTTGTGAGGTCGCTGAGATGAATAATGAAACTCCCGATGCCCTTTAAGTCCAAGTTCAGCCCTGATAGGAAGGCGGGGTTGAGAAGTGGTAAAAAATAAAATGTCAAAAATGACAGAGATTAGAGTCTAATCCATAGTTTTCGAGGTCACTGGGATGAACAATGAGACTTATGATGCCCTTTAAGTCCAAGTTCAGCCCTGATAGAAATGGGGGCTGAGAAGGGGTGAAATATAAAATGTCAGAAATGCTGGTGAATGTGACTGTAACTGAAGCAACTATCTTAACAGGAAACTGCGGGAGTGTGAGAGAGATAGAAAGAGAGAGAGAGAGAGAGAGAGAGAGAGAGAGAGAGAGAGAGAGAGAGAGAGAGAGAGAAGAGTAGAGGGGGTATTGGGAGGAAGGAGAGAGAGAGTGAGTGAGTTTATTGGTTGTCATTCAGAATTTTCCCAGGCAGTGCTGGGTTGGTCAGCTAGTATATTGTAACTATAAGTGTGTTTTGTATGTATATATGTATTTAGAAAAAACTCAGAGAGAATTTTCTTAAGTCGTAAATAAGTTGAGTATAACTATATCACTTGTAAAATATAATTACTTGGAAAAGTGTGTAGCTACGTAGATGATTATGATTTACTTATGAAATTACGAGTTGTTATTTATAAACAACAAAAATTTAGCTGGTATTTAATAAATATTTACACGAAATTTATAAAGCGTATTGAGCAAAGAAGGTTTATTTTAATGTCCGTAAATTCTACCATAAAATAATGATGAAGAGCGACCATTTTAAGTAATGCTAAAGTGAACACAGCATTGTACGCCCATAATTATCTGTACGCAGATAAAAATAAAAAGACATTCGTAACTAATTATATTTTATTACACAATATACACACACATATATATATGTGTGTATATATATATATATATATATATATATATATATATTTATATATATATATATATATATATATGTGTGTGTGTGTATGTACATGTTTATATAACATATTTATATATTATATAATATATTATATATATGTATAATAATGTATCACTAAATCCACGTCGGAAAGTGAGTGAAAACTGGGACTTTGAACAAGTACTTTCGTAGTTTATTCTACATTTTCAAGTTCACACTGAATACAAAAGAAGTTGACAGACATTTATATATAAAAACAGAAAGGGGGTCGGTGTATATATATGTATATATACATATGTATATTATATATATGTATATACAAATTATATATATATATGTATATATATATATATATAAATTCTTTAAACTCTAAAACGTAGTGTTCTGTTAATAAACACAATTTTCAACTATTTCCACATAAGTCTTCAATAAGAAGTAATTTTTTTCTAACATATTAATTACGCTGACATTTAAACTTTCAGTTTATCTCTTTTTGTAAACATTTATTTTTTCCAAAGAAAACAGTGTAATTAGAATATATACTTTTAAAAAGTTGTATAAGATACGCTTTTCCAATTCTCATATTTTTGTATTTGAGATGAAACTCATACTTACCAATATTAATCTTGACTAGACTTTAAATGCTGGACAGTTATTCAGTTTCTACTCAAATCTATTTTGTAGACCTTTGCTTGGGGTATGCCAAACTGAGCTTCAGCTTTGATGTTACCTTTTAATACTACCATTGAATTAAAATATTCTTTGTATGGTTTGTATGGTTTGGTAAAAGTTTGATATAATGACAATTCTAGTATGATAGACTACAAAGTCAAACTTTCAATACAAACGCATTTTCTCAATCATAAACTGTTTAAAATAATTCAGAATAATAATAATTTTCGTTCCTTCAATAATCTGCCCACCAAACAAATATTAAAATATAGCTTCATTGTATACAAAAATTTCATCCGGTCAAATAGTTATTTGCCGTGAAGTATAGTAAAGTCAAAATTGTAATTGTTTTTAATTTCATAAATTATATAGTGATTTTCTGATTACATATATTTTTAAATGTACTGAGTTTTCACATCTGCCAAAAGTTACCTAAGGAAGCAAAGAAATCTGTTTTGCATGATTTAAAACAATAAAAACCCAAAACAGAATTTTAAAACAATGAAACAAACATAATTCTTGTTGACCAACTATTTTTCTTTCGCGGTTCTCAAAAGCAGATAAACCCCTTTAGAAATTCATGGAAACCTCTCTCTCTCTCTCTCTCTCTCTCTCTCTCTCTCTCTCTCTCTCTCTCTCTCTCTCTCTCTCTCTCTCTCTCTCTCTCTCTCTCATTCCTGCACGTCTTCATTCTTCAAAAAAAAGAACTATATTTTTAATTCAATTATTTTTTATTTTTCCTTTTCCCTTGATTTTTTTGACTTGATAATATTCACGCTACGTTAACACTTTGCACATTTTTACAACCGCCAGACTGGGGTAAGTATACCTTGAAGAATAAGAACTTCAGTCTAAAAATCTCAGACTCATTAAGTGCCCGTTCAAACAAAAGCTCAAGATCTCAGTCTTACTTCCTCAGTGAAGTGGTTAAGTGCCAAGGGCCCTCAATTGACGAGTGCCACTTCTAAGTTCAGGGAGAAAGTGGAGAGGCTGTGATCTCAACTTTTGCGCTCTTTCTTTCACTTCTTTTACCCTCAATTTTGTTGCGAAATCCTCGTTTTTTTTTCCTAAAAGAGAAATGAAAAGATTAAATAATTTTGACTTCACGTAATTACTGAAAAGAAAATGTTTTTTTCCATTTGACGTGAAAGCCATTGCTCACTCTTGTCGGAAAATATTCATTTTCCCATATTTTGGGTGAACATTTAACATTTTTTCATGCTTATCGTATTTCCAGTTTAGGTAAAAAGATTATGAATTTACTTTTACAGGAGAAGGTAAATTAAATATTGCATGGAAAAAAATCTGTACTGACAACGATTCTTGATCGAGGTTATTGCTTTAGGCAAGGTTTTGCTTTTTGTTTTTCTCCTGAGGGGCCACTTTTTCATTATCTTTTTTGTCTGATTCTTAGTAGAGTCAGTCAGAAATCTGCGTACTTATTTTAATGAAAAGAAGACCAGAGTTGGGAGATTTAAATATAACATTTGTAAGAGATAGGGACATGCCTTTGGGGAGAGATGAAAATGTAACTTTGGCAGAAAATAACTTTTCGGTTAACTGATAAATTGTTCCTGTTCTGCATTCTTTTAATTCTGGTTCGTGGAGATATAATTATGGCTACATGGGAAGTTCTAGTTTTGATAAAGATGGTAATAGTTTGCGAGTGACTGACTTTGATGTATATTTATACACTTATCTCTAATAAGGAAAAATCCTACTAAATTTTCATGTTTCCTTTATTTTCTCACGTTTGTTTAATGGCGGAAGCATTTGTGCAAACATAATCATCGTCCAGATTGTTATGAAAATTTCGGCTGTGCCCCGAGATTTGAAGAGTCTCAGTGAACGCACTGCTTACTTTTCCATTATCACGAGTCTTATTGTCATTGAGGATGGAATACAGTAGCACCTCAACTTAACAGATGACTGGGGAGTCTGGCCTTTCAGATAAGTGTTATCAAAGCCACTTAAGTAACAAAGACCCTATATTACAGGCCGCACTTGACCAGTTTCGAAATATCTTACAGCCAAAAGCAATTCCACAGAGTTCCTCATCTAAACTAACCTGTACTTAACACTTGCCACTCAATATATGAGTTTTATCTAAAGATGTATTACATCAAAAAATGACACGAGGTAGATGATAATCACGGAAGTTAAGTTGAAGTGTTACTATATAATACACTTTTCTTCTATAAACCTTTTTGCCAGACAGACTTTGACAGTCCCCATATTTTACGAAGACTGTCCACATCGTCAGAGAGAACGATACCATCTCAAAATTTCACAAGAACACACTCTTCATAACAGGTTCATTTCCTGAATGCACTTTGCTCTGCTTTCTTTCTGAGCAAGAGCCACCCATTTCAAATTGTACCGTGATAAAATTTTATATCGGTAGATTTTTTTTTTCAATCTAACTAGCTTTATTCCTTAAGCACTTTATCCATTCCTGAGTATAAGAGCTTATTTTTTTTTCACTGAAAACCAACAAAGATTGAATTGAACAAAGTTCCAGTGACCTGTAAATGTTCTTTTAATATTTAAATTATTAGTGCATTCCTTCTTGCAACACGCCTTCCATGTGTATCATTCGTTGATTACATTTCTCGTGTGTAATACCCTACATATTATTATTTTGAATTGCTGTTTTTTATGCATATACATTAAAATACATCTTCAAGGATTTCCGCTGAAAAACTTTCGTGTCTTGAATTTTTTTGTATACCTCTTCATTAAAATACATCTTTAAGGGTTTCTGGTGAATAACCCTCGTCAGAAATTAGTTAAGATATTCTCATTTTAACTGCACTGGAACAACACTGACTGACTATCTCATATACCCTAACTTATGCCTGCAAGAAATTCTCCATCAGCATAAGAAATAACCGAGAGAGTAACTGACAGAGAAACACGAAGAGCTGCAATCAGAGAAGGGAAAACACGAGCGAATAATTGGCGGAGACAAGAGACAGTCGGTTGCCATAAGGAAAGTGATGATGACATATTGGCGAGGTAGATGCTACTCGATCCGCTAAGAGGGGAAGAGAATGAGGGAATAAAGAGGAATGAAGATAATCCGGTAAAGACTGAAGGGATCGCATATCCAGCGAGAAACAACACGAAGTGATTAATAAGCACCAGTACATAAAGTGATGGTGAAGTATTGGTAATGTGATTTGATCACCTGAGAAGGGGAACAGGGACTAAGGGAGAGACAGACAGACAGACAGAGACGCAATTTTCATAATACCCTTGGGACTAAGTTTTGAATGCTTGAGAAAAGGTAAAAAAAAAATTAATACCCTTTTATTAAGTTAAAAATTAATTACATTTTATTTTCTTCGAATATTCTTTAATTTGATAATAAAAGATGCTTATATGTTCACATTTGGCAATTTTTTTTCTCTACATTCTTGAATCCCCCCAAAAAATAGGAATGTTAGGATGCTCTTATTGAATTTTTGTTCTTAATTTATTTCCATTTGTAATAAATATTAATAATCATATGTACTCAATAGTCAAGACAGCCGATATACATACATACATACACACATATAATTTATATATATATATATATATATATATATATATATATATATATATATATATATATATATATATATATATATATATATACACACACACACACACACACACACACACACACACACACACACACGCACACGGACAAAATCTTTGCCACTGCCAGAAAAAGGTGACCTATTTTAGGACAGAAAATGCCGTCGAGAAACCTGGAGCAGAGGTCAAGACCTTTGAAGGCAAACTTTATTTTGCCGGATTGTGTGTTGGGACACCTTCGGGCTTAGCCACACGGGATCCCAAATTGCAGCCCAGGCTGCAACTTTCTCTGCTGCATTCTGCAACGGAACTTTTTTTCTCTCCGAGTTAAGATTTCTTCATCCGTATTCTCGGACAGGCATCTGCTGCCGTGAAGAAATGCTGGTGGTGAAGAGAGAGAGAGAGAGAGAGAGAGTCTTTTTGTTCTGTGACAACAGTGTTTCTTTTATACTTCCGATTCACTCAATTATTTCCGATTCAAATAAAAGGATAAATATATCTCAACTTCATTGAAATTAGCATGACGACTGAACTATTCGTTTTGATGGCTGGAGGAAAAAAAAAATATTTTAGCAAATTAATATTTTTTTTCATTTTGCTCATAAAACCAATGATAAAACAATATACAGCAGAACTGTTTTATGTTATGTCAAGTTAAAGTCGCATCTTCAAAGATTTCTAATATTCATATATAAAGTAAATTACACATCTACTAATTTCTAATTTCTGAGCTGATCACGCTATCAGTAAAAAAAATACTTTAGCGTAGCAAAATAAATTGTGAATGATAAACCAAATATCTTGGGAGTGAGAGATAGTGAGCATGCGTGCTTGAAAAGCCTTCATTTATTTTTGTATATGGACATCGTACCTGGAGGTCTGAAAGACAAATGCGCAGTGTTAACAACAAATACACGTTCAATTATTTCTCAGTGGAATCATCATCCAAACATTTGCAAAAGTGAGATTTCTGATACCTAAAATAGACTTTCCTTTAGTCTTCAGAAATAGATGGAAGATATAAAAATGCCTGTAACAGCCTATAACTGACAAAAGACTTCACGGCGTAACAATAACACCATTTCAGACAGCGGTGATGTTGGCAAATGTTGCAAGCTAATTAAATGTTGCAAGCAATTAGCTGAATTTTCCACCTTCTCCATTGACGTCATTCAACTATGGATGCCATTCCTCAGTTTAAGACTCATTAATTTGTAATCCTCTCGTACAAATGTATTTTCTTTGTTTTGAAGGGAATAAGATTCCTTTTTTCGACAATTAGGTCTTTAGGTTCTATGAATGTGCTTCATTATATAATATGAAAATAGAGAATATTTTTACTTGTATTACAACACGTATAATCGATTTTTCTGCATTTGTCGTGACTAGTTCTTCGTTGATTTTGAAACAATATATTTTTAATAATAGCGATTATTTCGGACATATTTCACGGATATATATTAAGATAGATTAGATATATTTTGGATCATATGTTTATATATATATATAATATATATATATATATATATATATATATATATATATATATATATATATATATATATATATATATATATATATATATATGACTATAAATATGACAAATATAATAAGTAAAACATGAACTTTTGAAGTATAATTATATAAAAATAATTAAAAATGTTCTTATGTGTTGATAACAACAATTATACAATATCAACCTTAATTTTTTTTTTCATTTATAAAATTCATAATTACAAACATTAAAAATGACGATAATCATGTTTCCTTTCGCATAAACTGATAATTTTTCAAAAACTGTATAGTGTTGTATAACATGATTATTATTTTTTATATTTATTCATAATGAAAAATAAAACAGTTTGGAAAAATAAGAACACACGGTACATCTCTTCAAAACAAATTTTTTCTTGAATGAAGGCACCAGTCGAAGGAGCATCGGAATCTTCTTCTTTCTGTTCCCTGAAGGATTAACCTTGTTTTGACAACTGTCACTTCCAGATCACTTTGACCAAAATGTGTTTTTCGTTTCATCCTCTCCGATAGAATATCCTAAATGTAAGTTTGGTATTTCATCGTCATTCAGTTTGGATAACAGCCGTTCGTTCTCTCTCTCTCTCTCTCTCTCTCTCTCTCTCTCTCTCTCTCTCTCTCTCTCTCTCTCTCTCTCTCTCTCTCTCTCTCTCGGAAATGAAATACATGTTTAAATTATGTGAAGATAAATGAAAACTCTAAATAAAATTAAGTCAGTTGATTCTTGGAATCCTCTCTCTCCCTCTCTCGAACTGTCGACATGAGGTTCACGAGGCAATTAACACCCTTTCTCTCTCTCTCTCTCTCTCTCTCTCTCTCTCTCTCTCTCTCTCTCTCTCTCTCTCTCTCTCTCTCTCTTTCGGAAATGAAATACATATTTAAATTATGTAAAGATAACTGAAAACTCTAAATAAAGTCAGTTGATTGTTGGAATCCTCTCTCTCTCTCTCTCTCTCTCTCTCTCTCTCTCTCTCTCTCTCTCTCTCTCTCTCTCTCTCTTTCTAAAACTGTCGAATTATGTAAAGTTTCTAAATAAAGTCAGT
>NC_089747.1:43499789-43502289 GCF_040412425.1 Macrobrachium rosenbergii | reverse complement strand
CTTGTGGCCCAGACGCAGTCACGTGCAATATGAGACCCAGACTTTATCGGAAGGAGAATCATCTTCTTCGCAGTTCCTTTCGGTGTCAGCAAAGTCTGCATCTCTTCAGAATGGCGCTGCCTCTGATTCATATCTCTCTCTCCCCCAGACACCTCCTTCTTCGTCAGGAGATCGATGAAGGGGAAACGAACGACGGGGGTTAAGCTCAGAGAGAGAGAGAGAGAGAGAGAGAGAGAGAGAGAGAGAGAGAGAATTGGAAGGGATCGTAAGTGGATTCGTTCATATTGGTTTTTGTCATTTGTCTTTTTGTTGAAAAGAATTGGGGTTTTGTGGATTCATTCTGGAGCGTTTTCCAGATCCTTTAATCTATTGTTTTCTAAATTTAAGTTTCGAGACAATTGCTTCTGGGGAAGGGGAAATATATTTATGCATTAAAGGAATATGTATAGTTTGTAAGGGTAACTTATTTATGTCTTTCTACATAAAATATGCTTTAAAAATTTGTTTGCAAATGTTAATCATAAGAGATTAAAATAATTTTCTCATAATGTTATAATACTCTGTACATAAACTTCCTTAAAAATTCCTTATATTTCCATAAAAGACTTCGATTCAGTAATGAACTCTACATTACTGAATTTGAATTGGTATTTCTCGCGTTGCTTTTCTCAGGATAAAAATCATTCCACCTTCTATAGATGACACCGAGTTTTGTCTGTATAGTTAAATAATAAGTATTTTAGTGTTCGGTAATGAAATAATTTCCAACAACACTTGCAAGTTCTTTGTATAAAAAACCATACCTACTCCTTGTAAAAGAGTATTGAAATACCTGTCATTAAAAATGACGTAATTATATTATAAATAACTGACTTTTTGTCTTCATGTGCCTTTGAGGAATGCAAATGTATAATGAAAAAGCACTAGATTACCTATTTCACTTATATCCTGATATCATTTGTTGTTCGTTTAAATATTATTAATCAAATAACTGCTCTTTGTTTTAAATTGTAAGTGTGTATGTATGAGCAACCAGATTAGCTGAAGAGCAGCACCAATATGCGGTAAATGTTCCTCGCTGTCGAACTTTTCAGTTCCAGAAGTTCTTTGTTCCTCACACCGTTGGACTGTGGAACAGCCTCCCTACTGAGGATGTCGTGCAATTGGAACTTCAAAAGTTCAAGCGAAGATGCAATGCATTACTACCCTAATGCTATTTTCGTTGCACTGTAATAAGTTATTTTAATTTTTATCTTTTTATTTGTTAATTTTCAATTTTTTTGTTTTTCAATAAGAGATCTCCTCTTTCTGTATTTCTTTTTACCTTCTATTATATCTTTTTATTGAACACCATAATTTTCTTTGGAAGCTTGAATTTCAAGTCAATGGCCCCTGTGTGCTTGTTCCATATGAATAGGCTTCGTCTTCTGTAATAATAATAATAATAATAATAATAATAATAATAATAATAATAATAATAATAATAATAATAATAATAATAATAATAATAATAATAATAATAATAATAATAATAATAATATGCTGCAAAACGTTAATCAGACCATATTTTCCTGGTGCGATCTTTTTCGATAGGATTTAATTTAAACCTTGAAATGATCCCATCATTCTAGTGAAACAGTTAAATAAACATATCTACCTGAGTAACGGCCACAAAACTTTAGAATTCTATTTTAACTCATCTTTTACCAGTGACCAAAAATTTGGCTTCAATACAACCCTATCAGTTGAAGTTGTTTGAAATGTTATACTTGTCACAACCATTCCGTGATCCGGAATATATAGGAACAGTTTCATTTGAATTAACATGTAAATACAAAATTTTTTCATATAGGCTGTCATTACGTGAAGCATAATTTTCCTTACAGGCGAGTAATTTTTTTTTATTTAATCTTTCATTGTTTTTAACATTAAGTTCCTTTATCATTATCATACCTAATTCATGGTAACGAACTGTTAATATGAAATTCCTCTACTGATTCTCCTCATTCGAAATACAAATAATTTTAACAATAATCATTGCCATGAAGGAAATACTATATAACATCAGATGAACCTTATTAAATTCACCTCTTCCAAATTTTTTTTTCTAAAAGCCAAACATTTTCTCCACAAAAGATATTTCCAAAAAGTAATGGCGTGGCATCCTGAGTGGAGTCCCATTTAATCAGCCTCCATTTTTTCCTTAAGGGCAGGACATGAAATTATAATTCTCTCTCTCTCTCTCTCTCTCTCTCTCTCTCTCTCTCTCTCTCTCTCTCTCTCTCTCTCTCTCTCTCGGAGTGGTAGCTTGGATAAATTTCCCGTTGAACTAGCTCCAATTTTTCTTTCTTTAGCTTCCAATCTTTCCTCCTAAGGACAAAATTAGAATCTCTCTCTCTCTCTCTCTCTCTCTCTCTCTCTCTCTCTCTCTCTCTCTCTCTCTCTCTCAATAATAAAATCAATATCATTAACTCAGTTCCTAGACGACGCGGTGGAATTA
>NC_089747.1:43487289-43494789 GCF_040412425.1 Macrobrachium rosenbergii | reverse complement strand
GGAAATTTAAGGAAGTTTTTGTACAGAGTATTATATCATCATGTGAAAATTATTTTAATCTCTTATGCATAATATTTGCAAACAAAAATTTTCAAGCATGTTTCATGTAGCAAGATATGACTAAGTTACGCTCTCCAACGATACATATTCCTTTAATGCATTAATAAATTTCCCCATTCCCAGAAGCAAATGACACGAAACTTAAATTAAAAAAAAAAACATAATAAATTTGAGGATCTGGAAAACGCTCCAGAATGAATCCACAAAACCCCAATTCTTTTCAACAAAAAGACAAATGACAAAAACCAATATGAACGAATCCACTTACTTACGATCCCCTCCAATTCTCTCTCTCTCTCTCTCTCTCTCTCTCTCTCTCTCTCTCTCTCTCTCTCTCTCTCTCTCTCTCATATCTTTGAGCTTAACCCCCGTCGTTCGTTTCCCCTTCATCGATCTACTGACGAAGGAGGAGGTGTCTGGGGGAGAGAGAGATATATGAATCAGAGGCAGCGCCATTCTGAAGAGATGCAGACTCTGCTGACACCGAAAGGAACTGCGAGGAAGATGATTCTTCTTCCGATAAAGTCTGGGTCTCATATTGCACGTGACTGCGTCTGGGCCACAAGCTGGAACTCTCCCCACCCCCCTCAATATATGTATGTACAGTGTGTATATATATGTGTATATATACATATACTTGTATATACATATATGTATATATGTATATATATATATATATATATAAATATATATATATATATATGTATATATATAGAAAATAGAGAGAGAGAGAGAGAGAGAGAGAGAGAGAGAGAGAGAGAGAGAGAGAGAGAGAGAGAGGTGACAGATACAAAGAGATTATTATGACGTAAATATATTCCAAAATAGGCCTTTTTTGTGGACTGTAGGCGACAATTAGAAAGTGTACCACTGCAGCAGTTATTATTATTATTATTATTATTATTATTATTATTATTATTATTATTATTATTATTATTATTATTATTATTATTATTATACGACAGTCGACGAAACTGAAGCAAACTCGGCGATCCAGCTACGGGAGATCTCTGCTGCTGAATACTAATCATTTTGCCCAAATTGTTCGTCTGGATCAAATGACGTTATTGTGCATGAACTTCCGTAATGAATTCAGTACCCGCTGAAATTAATTACTGCTTTGAAATATATCACAGACTACAGGGGATGTTCATGTTATACAGCGATACTTAATACAGGCCATGTATCAGACATGTAATCGTTATTAATATATCAAATTATATTGTATTTAAATTTGATCAAGAGTATTTTTTTCGTATTTTATTTACAATTCTAATTTATAACAGCACCCAATCTATCAATGCTAATATCATTCTCGAATTACTTTACCCATTAAATGATTATACTGATATGTAAAAATTTCTATATAGTTTTTGACGACTGAATAGATTATTTTGTAATTATTGTAATCATGTATGACTATAGGAATGACTCCTTTATTTTATAAAGAATAAAATATTTTCCAACAGGGACTCATCTTGCAAATCTACAGTGAAATTATGCAACTTTAATTCAATTCTCCTTCCCCAATAAAATCCTGGCTTCTATTTTCACACCTGAATGAGAACACCTACACAGGATGATTAAGAATAATTTATCAGGCCATTTGCATAAAAAAAAGTCATGAAGGCTCTTTGTACGATCAAATTATCACATCATAATTTCTCCAATATAAAGTCAGTGGTTCAGTAAGAACTCAGTTCTTCAATTCGGGAGAAAATTGCTTCTATTAATAATGGAGAGATTTGAGTTATTTTATTGGTTCTTCAGTAGGCGAGAAAGAAAGAGGAATAAAATATGCAGCTAAATAAACCTTCTTGTTTTTTTATAGATAAATTAAGGAGTTTAATCATAAATTACGTTGGTTATTGATAAATGAAAAAGCGTTAGGTAAATAAATGTACAAAATTAAGAAATCAGTCAGTTAAAGATTAAAGAAATTCATATATACATATAATTACTTTATATATATATATATATGTATATATATATAGTATATATATATATATATAAAAGAGTAGAGGTATAAACAAATCATTTATAACTAACTATATATATATATATATATATATATATATATATATATATATATATATATGTGTGTGTGTGTGTGTTATATAAATAGATAGATAGATAGATATTAAATACATACATTCATAAATTATACATAAATTATACATATATATATATATATATATATATATATATATATATATATATATAATATATATATATATGTATATATATATATATATATATATATATATATATATATATATATATATATAATAAGCATATGGAACCAAATGAAATAAATATCATATAAACTAACATGCGAATATCACGGAACAGAGGTTGGCAGTTGAAAGACATTAATTAAAACAATGAAGGGCAAAATAAGAGAATAGAAGCGGGGGCCCCTGATCACAGGTCTGTGGGAGGGATTGCTCTCAATGTCCCTCTCAATAAGAGACCCATTTCGCGCTTCGCTGATTTTCTCATTCGGACGTTTTTTGTTTAAGATGCCATTCGGATGCAGATCCCTTGCCAACCTCTTGTCAACAGAGAGAGAGAGAGAGAGAGAGAGAGAGAGAGAGAGAGAGAGAGAGAGAGAGAGAGAGAGAGAGGATTCCCAAAATCAATTGACTTAAATTCATTTAGAGTTTTCAGTTATCTTTACATAATTTAAATATGTATTTCATTTCCGAGAGAGTAGGTTTATTCATGGTTCAAATTCTCCTTACAAAATCATAGTACATCTTTAATTAAGAGAGACAGAGAGAGAGAGAGAAAGAGAAGAGACAGACAGAATTACATCGTGAACCTCATGTCAACAGTTAGAGAGAGAGAGAGAAAAAAGTTAATTAACCTTTTGAACCTCGTGTCATCAGCTATAGAGAGAGAGAGAGAATCAACAATAATTTCTTAGATTGAAAGAACAAATGATTGTTTTGCTACCTGAATAACGATTAAATATCAAACTTACATTGGGGATATTCTGTCAGAGAGGATGAAATGGAAATATCACTTTGGTCAAAGTGATCTGGAAATGACTGTTGATGAAACAAGGTTATTCCGATGCCTTTGGGACCGATGCCTTTATTCAAGAAAAAACACATTTTTGAAGGGACATGCTGTGTTTTTATTGTTCCAAAATTTTTATTCTTTATATTATGAACGAATATCAAAAATAACAATTATGCTATAAGGCCTTATATAATTTTTTAAAAACTATTAGTTCACGTTAAAGCAAACGTTATTGACATCATTGTTACTCTTAGTAACTATGGAAGGGGTGAAAGCTTTATTAAGGTTGGTACTGTATAATTGTTGTTGTTAAAACTTTAAGATATTCTTTAAATTACTTTCATAGATTATATTCAAAAAATTAATGATGTATACTGTTATGTTGAGGAGTCTGATATATATATATATATATATATATATATATATATATATATATATATATATATATATATGTATATATATATATATATATATATATATATATGTATATATATATATATATATATATATATATATATATATATATATATATGTGTGTATACATACATATATATATACATATACATGTACATATATAAATATTTACATATATACATTTATATATACGTATATGCTGTGTGAATATATGTGTGTGTGTATTTATTTATATTGGATTCTTAACATATCTAAATATCTAAAGATAAATAGATATCTTTCGGAATCCAGTATGTATGTATGTATGTGTATATATATATATATATATATATATATATATATATATATATGTATGTATGTATGTATGTATGTATATATATATATATATATATATATATATATATATATATATATATATATATTGAATTCTTAACATATCTAAATATCTAAAATAAATAGATATGTTTGTGTATAATATATATATATATATATGTATATATATATATATATCTATATATACGAGTATATACATATATATACACATGTATATATATACTGTATATATACATACATTCATATACACATAGATAAAGTGCTATCCAAGAAATATGTTCAAAAACCATTACTGTTTTTAAAAATAATAGTTTCAAAATAAACGATAAACTTGTCACGGCAAATGCAGATAAATCAGAACAACTGTATTTCTAATATAAGTAAAAATATTTTGTATTTATTACAAAATAAAGCGCATTCATAGAATCTGAACACCTGATTTTAGAGAAATGTAACCTTATGCTCTTAAAAACAATGGAAATTCATTTGCAAGAGAGAATTACATTTTAATGAATCTTAAGCTGACGTCAGTGGAGAAAGTGGAGAATTCAGCCAATTGCTTGCAACATTTGCCAACATCAGCGCTGTCTGGAATGGTGTCATTGTTGTGCCGTGAAGTCTTTTGTTAGTTATAGGCTGTTAAAGGCATTTTTATATCTTCCGTCTATTTCTGAAGACTAAAGGAAAGTCTATTTTAGGTATCAAAAATCTCACTTTTGCAAATGTTTGGACGATGATTCCACTGAGAAATAATTGAATATGCTTATATTCTCAGTATTGCACATTTGCCTTTCAGACCTCCAGTTACAGTGTTCAGATACGAAAATAAATGAAGACTTCTCACGCTCTCATGCTCCTATCTCTCACTTTCAAGATATTTAGCTTATCATTCACAATTTTTTTCCACGCTGAAAGAAGTATTTGTTTTTTACTGACTGATAGCGTGATCAGCTCAGAAATTAGAAATTGGTAGGTTAGTGATTTACTTTATAAAAACACTTATAACCCTTTGAAGATGCAACTTAACTTAACATAACATAAAACAGTTCTGTAGTATATTACTTTACCATTGGTTTTGTGGGCAAAAAAGAAAAAATATTAATTTGCTCAAGTATTTTTTCTCCAGCAATCAAAACGAATAGTTCAGTCGTCATGGTAATTTCAATGAAGTTGAGATATATTTATCCTTTATTTGAATCGAAAATAATTGAGAGAATCGTAAGTATAAAAGAAACACTGTTGTCACTGAAGTAAAAAGACTCTCTCTCTCTCTCTCTCTCTCTCTCTCTCTCTCTCTCTCTCTCTCTCTCTCTCTCTCTCTCTCTCTCTCTCTCCTCACCACCAGCATTTCTTCACGGCAGCAGATGCCTGTCCGAGAATACGGATGAAGAAATCTTAACTCGGAGAGAAAAAAAGTTCCGTTGCAGAATGCAGCAGAGAAAGTTGCAGCCAGGGCTGCAATTTGGGATCCCGTGTGGCTAAGCCCAAAGGTGTCCCAACACACAATCCGGCAAAATAAAGTTTGCCTTCAAAGGTCTTGACCTCTGCTCCAGGTTTCTCGACGGCATTTTCTGTCCTAAAATAGGTCACCTTTTTCTGGCAGTGGCAAAGATTTTGTCAGTGTGTATATATATATATATATATATATATATATATATATATATATATATATATATATATATATATATATATATATATATATATATATATATATATATATATATATATATATATTATATATTATATATATATATATATATATATATATATATATATATATATATATATACATACTCGTATATATATATTTCATATACTTATATATATGTCTTGACTAATGAGCACATACGATTACTAAAATTTATTACAAGTGGAAATAAGTTAGAACAAGAAATTCAATAAGAACATCCTAACATTCCTATTTTTTGGATTCAAGAATGTACACAGAAAAAAAAATTGCCAACTGGGAATATAACTGTAAGCATATTTTATGATCAAATTAAAGAATATTCGAAGAAAATAAAATGTATTAATTTAACAGTGTATTTTAGTTTACCTTTTCTCAAGCAGATAAACTTAGTCCCAAGGGTATTATGAAAATTGCGTCTCTGTCTGCCTGTCTGTCTCTCCCTTAGTCCCGGTTCCCCTTCTCAGGTGATCAAATCACATTACCAATACTTCACCATCACTTTATGTACTGGTGCTTATTAATCATTTCGTGTTGTTTCTCGCGCGATATGCGATCCCTTCAATATTTACCGGATTATCTTCATTCCTCTTTATTCCCTCACTCTCTTCCCCTTTCAGCGGATCGAGTAGCATCTACCTCGCCAATATGTCATCATCACTTTCCTTATGGAAACCGACAGTTTCTTGTCTTCGTCAATTATCCGCTCGTGTTGTCCCTTCTCCGTTTACTAATCGTTATGTTTCTCTCTCATAAACGCTCAGGGTTATTTCTTATGCTGATGTAGGGGATGTTTGGATGTCTACGATGTTTCTTCCTAAATGCTTTCATTTATTTCCATAGGGAATTTCTTGCAGGCATAAGTTAGGGTATATGAGTAAAGAGTCGGTGTTGTTGCTGTGTATTTAAAATAAGAAATACTTATGGATGTATTTTAATGTATATGTATAAAAACCAGTAACTCAAAAAAATGTGGAAGGGTATTACACATGAGAAATGTAACAGAGTATAATAGAATATTGAATTTAGGCCAAGGGCCAAGCGCTGGGACCTATGAGGTCATTCAGTGCTGAAACGGGAATTGACAGTGAAAAGGTTTGAAAGGTGTAACAAGAGGAAAATCTCGCGGTTGCACTATGAATCAATTGTTAGGAGAGGGCTGAGGAAAGTAAGATGGAAGAAAGAGAATATGAACGGAGGTGAGAAAAGTATTGAACGAATGATACACATATGGAAGAAATATTGCAAAAAGGAATGCACAAATAATGTATATATTAAGAGAAAATTCACAGGTCACTAGAACGTGTTGTCTTCAATCTTTGCTGGTGTTCACTGAAAAAAATAAGAACTCTTACACTGAACAATGGATCAGTTACTTAAGGCATACAGATGGTTAGATAATAAAATAATCTGCTGATATAAAATTTTATTGAGAGGGTCAGTAAACTTTGAATTGAGCTGTTCTTGCTCAGAAGTGTTCAGAAAGAAAGCAAAAAATAATGCGTTCAGGAAATCAACCTGCTATGAAGAGTGTGTTCTTGTGAAATTTTGAGATGGTATCGTTCTCTCTGACGATGTGGACAGAAGTCTTCGTAAAATATGGGGACTGTCAATGTCTGTCTGACAATGCACCAAGGTTTATCGTAGAAGAAAAGTGTATTATATAGTAACGCCTCAGCTTAACGCTTTTGTGATTATCATCTACCACACATGATTATCTCTCCTCGTGCTGCCATTTTTGCTGTAATACCTCTATCTTTAGATAAATCTCATAAATTGAGTGGCAAGTGTCAAGTATAGGTTGGTTTAGATTAGGAACTCTGTGGAATTGCTGCTGACTGTAACATATTTCGAAACTGGTCAAGTGCGGGTTGTTATTTAGGGTCTTTGTTACTTAGTGACTTTGTTACTAAAGTGACTTTGTTACTTATGTGACTTAAATGGCTTTGTTACTTATATGACTTTGTTATTTAAGTGAC